>NC_051397.1:20891661-20897029 GCF_015228065.2 Penaeus monodon
TCGTATGATTCGGCTCTAGAAGGCTAGGTTGTCAGGGGTTCTTTGTCTTTGGAAATGTTTTCTGCACATGTTCACTCTGTGGTTGACTTCTTTAATCTCGTCATTAAAATACCAGGCGTCTTTAAAACTTCTGGACCAGTCTGTGAGGCTGTTTGATTTATGGCACTGATGGCTTCAAGCACTTCCAAGTTTCACTCTGTGGGGGTTCATTGCTTCTAAGACAGTGGGCCAAGGCATTGTGAAAGGCTTGCCAGTTGGCCTTGTCTGTTTTCCATCTTGGATTTACTTGTGCCATTTGGGCACAAGCAAATCCAAGGTTGTGTGGTGTGTATTGTCTCCCCCTATGATTACTCGGTCTTGCGTTGCAGTAGCACAGACTTGGCTGATGTCTAAGCTCCTACAGCCTGGCTTGCTGTACACATTGTAGTTGGCCCCCAGCCAAGTGAATCTCATTAGCAAGAGATTCAACATCGTCTCCACAGTACAGTGCATTGGCTATTGCAAACAAGGGATTGTTGCTCGGACCAGGTGATCAAGCCTCTTTTGCCAGCTGTGCTTGGTAGCATGAATACATGATACCCTGAGAAGTGAACAGTCCCCTCTGTTAATGTCCCCTGGAGCATGACAATGTTCCTTCATTGCACTATTGCGTGGAGGAACTTTCTATTAAAGCCATGTCATGATGTTATTTGGTGATAGTTACATCAGAGATGTCTTTCTATTCGGATTCAGAGTCTGTTATGTCGGAGTCTGACAACTTTATTGTGAAGTCCTCACTGGTTGAGGGATTTTCTTCTGGTTTGGGGCTGTTTGTCAGGCTATCCATGGGTCCACTGGGAGGTGGAGAGCCTTTAGTAGCTCTGAGTTTGGTGAGTTTGGCTGTTCTCACTTCAGGCTTTGTCTGTGTATCTTTTCTCTTTGCTGACTTTAACCTGGGTAAGATCAGCTTGTTCTGGCAATGGCTGCACAGATTCAGACTGTTCTGGCTCTGTCTGTGAGGGCGTAGCCAGGGTTGGAGTGGGGGAGGGGTGTCTTGTTATGGGGTGAGGGTAGGGCTGCTTTGGCTCTGTTCAGCTTCCTCCATTTCAGGACTGAAACAGTCTGGGCCATTGCTATCATGGGGACCGTGACTGTCTTCTCTGCCTCCTCACTCGACCTTCCCAAAGCTGTTGCTACTGCAGTGACTACAGCAGTCAACAGTCATCAAAGAGGAGATGATCGTCTCTAGAGGAGGCTTTTGCAGTGTTCTTTGAACCTTTATTCCTGTGGTTTTTCTTCGGCATTTTAGAGATGGTGGGAAACTCATCTTTGTTGGAGATATCCGGTGTCGGATGTGGAGGAGCTTCCTTCCACTTAGGAGGTTGGGAAGCCTTCTCTCTTTTGTTCTGTCCCCAGACATGGGTGCCTGGGGGAGCAGGAACAAAGTCTGGCAGATCAAGCCAGGCTCCAGGCGTGATGCCTCTTGGCACGATTGGGACATTTGGTTCTTGTGTCCCTTTGGCCTTCCTTGTGTGCCTTAAGGCACACCTCGGTGTTGTGTGCCTTGCAACAGACACTACATTTAGGCTTGGCCTTGCAGCTAGCCTAGTGGTGACCATAGTCGCTCAGGCACATAGGTTCTTAGGCTGAAGGATATGCCTGGTTGGACTCTTCCCTTTCGACATTCGAGAAGCGTCCACGACCTGTGGGTGTGATATGATCAAATCCACATTATACGAAAGTGAGAAGCCAAGTAGCACCATTTTGACTCTCATATCACTGGGATCCACTTTCCTCCCATCATTAAGCGTCTTGGTTTCCTGCAGGAAATTCATGGTAGCTTGGTTTTTGGGCATAATAATCATGCCCTGGTTTCTGGCAACCCAGATTGACAACCAGATTTTTTTTCTGCATCACCAATGCTCTTTCCAATTGGTAGGCATTGTCGAAACCTTCAGGTTTAGATGGAACCCTAAACTGTGGGAAACGCCTAGGGGGTTCAGACTCTCCCTCAGAGTCTGTCTCCGGCCTTTGTCGTTTCGTACTGCCCTTTCGCCTTAAATTCTGGGTTGCGGTCGTGGAAGCAGGAGCTGTTTCGGCTGGTTCAGCTTTAGCTCCCATCTTGGTTAGGGAGGACGTCTGAGGGGTGCTCAGAGCTCCCCTTGGTTTGGCTGCTGGCCTGGAGAGGCCAGCACGAGAGTCCATCTGCTGGACAATCTCATGGGCAGGCATGTTTTTGTCCTGTCCATTTTAGCAGCAGGTCTCACAGAGTCAACCTGTTCTTTGGATTTTCTTTTGCCACTAGAAGCCATGGATGGCTTCAGAGTGATTGCCGTAGTCTAGGTCTTGCATGGTTCTTCATCTTTTAGATTTCTTTGTTGTGGGGGTTTGAAGAAATACTTGCCATAAAATAAGCAGTTATTTCATCCTCTCACGCCCCCAACCACCATCGAGTCCAACAAGGGGAAGCTGTATGTTAGAACTAATGTCTAACAGCCACAGGGGTGGTGAGAGGATATTCGCAGCCAATGTCCATTGTACCGCCGCTCACGGGACCAGTGTGAGTGCCAACAGCGACATTGACTGCTTGACCCTAGCCTCCTGAAGGAGACCAGCTGATTGACCTGACCGGGCCACGAGCAGGCCACTCGTCTTCCTGGAATAAGGGACCAAAGAGGCGTGTTGCTAGCCACAGGGCATACTCAGGCACAGCATCGCTTAACCTCCAGGACTCCTTTCTCCACAGTGCACTGGGATGCCATACACGGCAAACATGTGGGTAGGTGTGAATCTCTTGGGAGAGACCAGAGGAGATGCCCTTCCACCTATAAGATAAGCATCTTAACCCCTCTCCAGTGAAACAGCTACCCAAAGGCTGTATCAACTCAGATAGGGAGTTCTAAGTCCTGTACCTCAAAGAGGAGGTTCCAGTGGCAGTACTATGTGTGGAGTTGGAAGCAATGGCTGGGCATTAAGGGAGGTGAGGAGCCACTTCGACAGGAGTACCTTGTTGGCAAATAGCGTGGATCGGCAACAGGCGTCGGCGAGGAGCGTGGTAGTATGCGAAGAAGCGATGGAGTTGTGAAGTTCTTGAGCACCTCTACCATTAGAGGTCAACGAGAGAGGTTAGGAGCACTGCTGTCACCAGATGTTAACATGAGGTTTCTTGAGCACTGCTTGCCACCAGATATCAGCCATAGAGAGTGGCCTTAGTGTGAGTTTTTTCGTAGTTTATTCTCAGGAACTTAAGCTCAAGGATGTTCCCTCGAGGAGAGTGGGGGACGGACCTGTGGTTTGGAAACCACAGGTCCGTCATCGTTGACCCCCCTTTGAAGCTACAGATCTGAGAAATAAACTACGAAGCTAAAACTCACACTAAGGCCACTCTCTATGGCTGATATCTGGTGGCAAGCAGTGCTCAAGAAACCTCATGTTAACATCTGGTGATAGCAGTGCTCCCAACCTCTCTCGTTGACCTCTAATGGTAGAGGTGCTCAAGAACTTCACAACTCCATCGCTTCTTCGCATACTACCACGCTCCTCGCCGACGCCTGTTGCCGATCCACGCTATTTGCCAACAAGGTACTCCTGTCGAAGTGGCTCCTCACCTCCCTTAATGCCCAGCCATTGCTTCCAACTCCACACATAGTACTGCCACTGGAACCTCCTCTTTGAGGTACAGGACTTAGAACTCCCTATCTGAGTTGATACAGCCTTTGGGTGGCTGTTTCACTGGAGAGGGGTTAAGATGCTTATCTTATAGGTGGAAGGGCATCTCCTCTGGTCTCTCCCAAGAGATTCACACCTACCCACATGTTTGCCGTGTATGGCATCCCAGTGCACTGTGGAGACAGGAGTCCTGGAGGTTGAGCGATGCTGTGCCTGAGTATGCCCTGTGGCTAGCAACACGCCTCTTTGGTCCCTTATTCCAGGAAGACGAGTGGCCTGCTCGTGGCCCGGTCAGGTCAATCAGCTGGTCTCCTTCAGGAGGCTAGGGTCAAGCAGTCAATGTCGCTGTTGGCACTCACACTGGTCCCGTGAGCGGCGGTACAATGGACATTGGCTGCGAATATCCTCTCACCACCCCTGTGGCTGTTAGACATTAGTTCTAACATACAGCTTCCCCTTGTTGGACTCGATGGTGGTTGGGGGCGTGAGAGGATGGAAATAACTGCTTATTTTATGGCAAGTATTTCTTCAAACCCCCACAACAAAGAAATCTAAAAGATGAAGAACCATACAAGACCTAGACTACGGCAATCACTCTGAAGCCATGCATGGCTTCTAGTGGCAAAAGAAAATCCAAAGAACAGGTTGACTCTGTGAGACCTGCTGCTAAAATGGACAGGACAAAAACATGCCTGCCCATGAGATTGTCCAGCAGATGGACTCTCGTGCTGGCCTCTCCAGGCCAGCAGCCAAACCAAGGGGAGCTCTGAGCACCCCTCAGACGTCCTCCCTGACCAAGATGGGAGCTAAAGCTGAACCAGCCGAAACAGCTCCTGCTTCCACGACCGCAACCCAGAATTTAAGGCGAAAGGGCAGTACGAAACGACAAAGGCCGGAGACAGACTCTGAGGGAGAGTCTGAACCCCCTAGGCGTTTCCCACAGTTTAGGGTTCCATCTAAACCTGAAGGTTTCGACAATGCCTACCAATTGGAAAGAGCATTGGTGATGCAGAAAAAAAATCTGGTTGTCAATCTGGGTTGCCAGAAACCAGGGCATGATTATTATGCCCAAAAACCAAGCTACCATGAATTTCCTGCAGGAAACCAAGACGCTTAATGATGGGAGGAAAGTGGATCCCAGTGATATGAGAGTCAAAATGGTGCTACTTGGCTTCTCACTTTCGTATAATGTGGATTTGATCATATCACACCCACAGGTCGTGGACGCTTCTCGAATGTCGAAAGGGAAGAGTCCAACCAGGCATATCCTTCAGCCTAAGAACCTATGTGCCTGAGCGACTATGGTCACCACTAGGCTAGCTGCAAGGCCAAGCCTAAATGTAGTGTCTGTTGCAAGGCACACAACACCGAGGTGTGCCTTAAGGCACACAAGGAAGGCCAAAGGGACACAAGAACCAAATGTCCCAATCGTGCCAAGAGGCATCACGCCTGGAGCCTGGCTTGATCTGCCAGACTTTGTTCCTGCTCCCCCAGGCACCCATGTCTGGGGACAGAACAAAAGAGAGAAGGCTTCCCAACCTCCTAATGGAAGGAAGCTCCTCCACATCCGACACGGATATCTCCAACAAAGATGAGTTTCCACCATCTCTAAAAGCGAAGAAAAACCACAGGAATAAGGTTCAAAACACGCAAAAGCCCTCTAAGCGATCACCCGGAGTGACCCTCTCAACAAAGATGGGGGAGTTCCCATGACTGATTC
>NC_051397.1:20902129-20937129 GCF_015228065.2 Penaeus monodon
AAACACACACACACACACACACACACACACACACACACACACACACACACACACACACACACACACACACACGCACGCACGCACGCACACGCACGCACACACACACACAAACACACAAACACACAAACACACACACACACGCACTGTAAAAGGCTATGAGCCCTAGTACAATGGCTTGCAGGGGTAGTGATACTGGTATAACGTGACTCTTTATTACTGAGAGTTCAGCACAGTAAAGGAACACACGAGACGATGTCTATGGGTAAAGCAGTACGCGGGGTCACGTGTCAGGTCGACCCACCTGAGGCGATGGCTAGGCGACTTACCACGTCAGGCGTTGGACATGAACTGTTCTAAGCTAGGTCATTTTCAATACAAGTAGTGACCGTCCCAGCTGCCGGAAGTGACTGAAGCAGCTGGAGGAAGTATGGGGGGAGCGAGGTGAGGTCCTGTCTGCTACATCGTACACTGCTCGGCCACCTACTCACACCTCACCCTCGAGGCGTCTTAGATTTGCCTCAAGGGTGACCTAACTTGGCTGGTCATCTCGTTCTCGCATGCGTTGTCCTGGTGAATTTTCGTAGCTGCTCGTCCCTGTCATTCTCTTCTTCCTGGTCCTCGGCGTAATCTGTCAGTCCTCGACGTCCACATGTCCTCAAAAGTCTCGCACAGGTCCTCCTTGTCTTCGGATTTTCTCGTAGTCCTCGTCCAGGCCTAACTCGGCGGCGTCCTCGTCCACACGTCCTCACAGATCTCCAGGTCCTTCTCGGCTTCATGTTCGTCCTCACATCCTCATAATCTTCATTTGGACCACGGGCAGGGGCGTCCTCTTCGGTATCCCAGGGCGGCTGATACCTGCACTAATGAGCTCCTGGAGTTGACTGGATCTGCAGGCGTCCGCCAGGCATCGCCCATCCACAGCATCCTGGGTCGACTGGTACCTGCAATGGCGAGTTCCTGGTCCTTCTCTGGATCTACGGGAGTCTCGGCAGGCAGCGCCTATCCACTACATCATGGGACGGCTTAACGTCAGCTCTGACGAACATCCTGGTCCACAGGCCTATGGCGATCTTCCGATGACGTCCTTCCCACAGCATCTTAAGGTGACCGGTTTCTGCAGCAGGATCCTCCTTCGGTGCCGTGTCGGTTATCGTCGGTCCGACTGCTCTATATAGTCGGGGAACCAGATCATACACGTAAGGGCCAGATAGTAAGAGAAAAAGAAAGGCAATAGAGAAGAGGGAATGTTAAGTACCACTAGCCGGTTATTTATATAAATTTGCGATTTTTAATTTTCGTTTTTTAATGTATTTTCGTTTTTTTTTGTGTGTTTTATTTTCACAAAGATAAAGTAAAAAATAGGAGAGGAAGACATCAGTAGTGATCCACATGGACTTGGCTTGAACTACCAACCGTCTCTGATAGATATGAGAGTAGATAAGGGAAACGATAACGGCAATCCGCAAGGATTTCCTTGAAGCAATTGTTATCACACAGAGAAGAAATAAATGTAATTTGTACATCATGTATGAGTCACTTGTCACGACTGACAAAATTGCAGGCAAAAGAGATACGTCATACATCTTTACACCGGCACTACAACAGCAACAAACCCTTTTAATGAAAAGGTTTCATGTCGTTTGTTCTGCATGGGTGAGTGAGTGAGTGATGAGTAGGTGTATGTTTGAATAGGTAAAAGTGGGAGGCCCTCACACAGAAATGAATCCAAACGTGAATAAATTTTCACTATGACAAAACGAGGTAATTAGCATGCTACAAAAATTTTTTCATCTAAAATTTGATTCAACATTTAATATAAGAAACAGAATGTATGCTTTATTGAATGGTGAGGTAAAAATTTTCTAAAAATTTCTTGGGGTCAAAAAATTGAATTGCCGGGTAGCCATGTTAACTATGCATGTTAACTTCATCGATGGGGGGATCCATACCCAAAATGCTGTACATTGAAGCGAACCGGCCAGGAAAATCTGTAAAAACCTGCTCTTTCCATGTATCTGTGATGGTGCTCGTGACTTTCCCTAAGGGTATCTAAATTATCAAAATCACATGGTTGTTTGGGGAATTACCCAAAATATGAAAGCCCTTTCAGAGGGTGAGAAGGGTGAATCTAGCTTAAAACGTTGTCCTACATTATTTAACGGACGTAAGTGCGGGTCACACCGACTCAAAAGTTGCCGATCAAACGAATAACTTCGGTTTAACCTGTACCTAGTATCAAACGTCGGAGTGCAGATCTAGTAGGCGTTTGCGCAACCCCCGGGGAATATCGGACAATTCTGAGGGACTATGATATGGGGGAGGGTCCTATGCTATATTCCAAATAAAAAACTTATATGAAATCACGTTTACAAAGCTCCGTTCTAGCGCCGATAGAACGTGTCACCAATGAGCAATGTAATGGTGCTACAGTTAATCCCCAAGGCGTCAACAAAACAACAACAATCCAAACAAGCAGTCATCTCTTGACCCTTTCCACGTCGCAACCGACCAGAAAATGAGAAAGTGAGGTCAGATTGAGATGGGAAAAACAAGCGGTCATCTATTGACCTTTTCCTCGTCCCTAATGACCACAAGCTAAAGAGTGCGTTAAATTCATTGCAGTTGAAACAACATAAATCTCTAATAACAAGAGAAATTAATTAACTACTAACTAATGAATGATATTCATGTTTGTTGACCACATACCGCGATCACACAGTGATGCAATCTGAGGTCAGGAGAATAGTGTGAGAACGTGCCATTTGCTGTCACTTAACATTTTTTATCCAACAAAACAAACCGCTTAACACATTTATGGGAGAAGGAAGGGAAAAATATAAGAAAAGGGGAAGGGCCTAAACGTGTACTTATGTAGGTTTTTTTTCTTAGACATGTCTTGGAACGTTTGAGCGGTCTTTCTTCGGAAGTGGTGTGTTCATGTGGCGAGCCCAAAGGACGCAACAGCTCCGCTGCTACCAGTTATAAAGGGTCTATAGAACTCTAGCACAATGGCTTGCAGGGGTAGTGATACTGGTATAACGGCGTGATTCTTTATTACTGAGAGTTCAACACAGTAAAGGAACACACGAGATGATGTCTATAGGTAAAGCGGTGCGCAGGGTCACGTGTCGGGGCGACCCACCTGAGGCGATGGCTAGGCGACCCTTTCCACGTCGGGCGTTGGATACGAACTGTTCTAAGCTAGGTCATTCTCGGTATAGGTAGTGACCGTCCCAGCTGCCGGAAGTGACTGAAGCAGCTGGAGGAAGTATGGGGGGAGCGAGATGAGGTCACTGGTTCCGTCTGCTACATTGTACACTCACACACACACACACACACCACACCACACACACACCCCACACACACACACACACATATATATATATATATATATAAATTATTATATAATTATATATATTATATAAATATAATTATATAATTTATATATATAAATATATCAGGTTCATTTCGTGAAGAATTTCATCTTACTCAAACGTTTCGACGGCACATACATATATATAAACAAATATATATATGTATATATATAAAATATATATATATAAAATTTATATATATATATATATACATATATAATATGTATATATATGTATCTAATACATATAATTATATATATATATATAAATATATATATATATTATATATATATATATATAATGATGTGTGTTGTGTATTTATATACTTTTTTAATATATATATATAATATATTATTAATATTTTATATTAATTTTAATATTATATAAAATTTAAACACATTATTTCGAAATCCTACTGATTCCATTTTTAACTGAAATGAATGAAATGTTGTCTTGTTTTTATTAAATCTATTTTTTCCTTCATATACATATAGGGACATACATGTACACAACACACCACACACACACACACACACACACACACACAACACACACACAAAAACCCACACAAACACAACATATGTATATATTATTATATAAAATTATATATATATATGTATATTTATATATTTGTATGTATGTAGGGTTGTATATATGTATATATTAAATACACACACAAACACTCACACATACCCAACGCATACACATACACACACACACACACACACATACCCACACAACACACACACCACACACCACACACCACACACACACACACAAATGTTGTGTGTGTGTGTATATATATATATTAATATAATATTTTAAAAATATATATATATAATATTATATATATATGTATATATATATACTGAACCACTATCCCCCTCACATAAGATTTATATATATATAAAATATATATATATATATATATATATATATATATAATATTATATATATGTATATATGTAATTATAAATTATAATATATATATTATATTTTAAAATATATATATATATGTTGTGTGTGTTGTTGTGTGGGGTTTGTGTGTGTGTGTGTGTGTGTGTTGTAAATTATAGCCGCGTGGCCTCACAACTGGACTCAGACTGTCACACGGCAATCGAGTTCGAGGGTTCGAGCCACCGGCCGGCGCTTGTTCCTTGGGCCAGGAACTTCACCTGATTGCCTACCTAGTCACTGGTGGCTAGCATCAAAGTCAGGGGGTCCAACCCCGGGTAAAAGAGGGGTTTGCGCCAGGAAGGGAAATCCGGCCATAAAGATATCTGCAGAACTTGATCATGAAGACCCTATAAAAAAAGGGTTAAAGCTAAAAAAAAAAAAAAAAAAAAAAAAAAAAAAAAAAAAAATAATATAATAATAATAATGATAAAATAACAATAATGATAAAAATTTTATATATAATATTTTATAATATATATATTATTATATATATATATATAATATATGGCGCGAGTCCCAACACTGACATGACACTCAGCGTAAGATAGAGGCCGCGGAAAAGTGGTTCTGTCCAGAGTAAAGGCACCCCTTACGGGGCCAAAAATGTCCAAAGAGGATATCCCTTTGCAAAACGAGCAACTTCTAAATTGATCTGATACGCAACTATTTCCCCGGACACGCAACACACTCACACACCACAACACACACACACACACCACACACCACCACACAAAACACAAAACACAAACAACAACACACCCCCAAAACACACACACACCACACGCACACACACCACAACACACACACACACAGCCCACAACCACACACACACACAACACACACACACACACAAAATTATATATTATTATAAAATTTTTTAATATATTTATATATATATATATAATATATGTGTTTGTGTGTGTTGTGTGTGTGTGTGGTGTGTATAGATGATGATAGTAATAGTAGTAGATAGATATACATTAGATTATAGATATATATATCATATATAATATATATATATATATATAATTATAATTATTATTATATATATTATTATATATATTATTTATTTATATATTTTATATATCTAATGTAACATTATAATATATATTATAATATATATATAAATAATATAATATAAATATATAACATAATATTAATTTTATATATATATATAATATATATATATATTATATTACATAATTATATGCTGGAAGATGGAGCCGTCCCTCAAAACATGTGCTGCCAACATTTTACTCTCCATAAGAACAAAGGGGACAGGAGCGATTGT
This sequence comes from Penaeus monodon, assembly GCF_015228065.2. Taxonomy (NCBI): domain Eukaryota; kingdom Metazoa; phylum Arthropoda; class Malacostraca; order Decapoda; family Penaeidae; genus Penaeus; species Penaeus monodon. Next base: position 20,907,752 of record NC_051397.1, read on the forward strand.
GCAACTACCGCGGTTTTTACCCTCCTGAGCATCGTTAGCAAACTCTTTGCAGAGTGGTGTGACGAACTTCTGTTATTCGCCAAGAGAGTATACCTAGAGTCGCAGTGCGGCTTCAGGAGCTACAGAGCCATCACTGACATGGTATTCTCTCTCAGGTAGCTGCAGGAAAAGTGTTGGGAGCAACGTCAACGGTTCTACATTGCCTTCATAGACCTGACCAAAGCCTTTGACCTCGTCAGCCGCGACGGCCTGTTTAAGATTCTGGCCAAGATTGGGGTGCCCTCCTACCCTCATCAGCATTATCAAGTCATTCCACGATGGTTATAAAAGGCACTGTCGGTCTTCGACGAAGCAACTTCTGCCCCCTTTGACATCCGCAACGGGGTAAAGCTGGTCTGTGTACTCGTCCCCCCCCTTTTCGGTATCTTCTTAGCTGAAGCAAACATTTGGATCGTGCACTGATTCTCTGCATCAGATCATATGGGAAGCTCTTCAACCTCTCCAGACTAAAAGCAATGACCAAAGTGAAGCTGAAATGATTGTGTGACTTCCTCTTTGCTGGTGACGCTACAGTTACAACACACCCAGCAGAAGACCTCAGCACCTCATAACTAGATTAGTATGCCTGCAGGACTCTGGCTCACCACAGTCTAAAGAAAACTCAAGTGTGGGGCAAGGCGTGGGCACCCACCTAACATCACGATTGTTGCTACGTGTTGGAAGTCGTCCATGGACTGCATGTACTTCGGCTCAACCATCTCTGACAGCATGTTATTGGACACAGAAAACAGGGGCACGACAAGCAGCCACCATTCGGGCCTCCCCAAGGAAATGTGGTCAAAGAACAAGATGATTGAACAGAGGTCCACGAACCTGTAGATGAGCACCCTCCCTATGGAGCGAATCCTGGGACCCCCATTCCCACCAAGAACGACGGCTGAACAGCTCTACATACTCCACCTGGGTGATTTTTGCATCCGGCAGGAAAAAGATGCCAAACAAACTGTCCTGGAGAGACCGGTGTCCTCAACATGTACACCACCCTCAAACAGAGACGCATGCGATGGCTTTGGGGACATTGTACGCCCGAACAATGGGCGCATACCAAAAGGACCTCTGTACGGGGGAAATACACCAAGAAAAGCTCCAACAAGAAGATCTCACCTGCCTACAAAGATTTGCCTAAAGGAGACCTGAAAGCCTTGTCATTAGTTTGCACACCTGGAAGCTGTCGCTTCGACAGGGGCTCCTGGAAGCAGACCCTTTAAGAAAGGGACCTCCGTTTCGAAACGTCAGTCAGAAAGCAGTCAGGGAGAAGCGGTAGAAGAGAAAGACGACGGTCAAACAGTCCAACCTCTGCCTTCACCTGCCCACACTGTGGAAGGGACGTCCACATCGGTCAGTCACAAAAGCCGATGCTCAAAACCGAAAAAGACGTGCAGTCCATGGTCTCTCGAGACTGAAGGAGCCTAATATATATATATATTTTATATATATATTATATATATATTTTATATAATATATAATATATATATATATAAAACACATACAAACACCCGTTCACACAATATATATATATATAATAATAATATATAATATATTATAGTATATTATAATATAATATTATTATATGTGTGTGTGTGTGTGTGTGTGTGTGTGTGTGTGTGTGTGTGTGGGGTTGGGGTGTGTTGTCTATGTGTGCATATATTAAACTCTTGTACAAATGTTTGTATGTGTATGTGTGTGTATGCATATGCCACACACCACACACCACACACCCCAAACACACCAAACCCAACACACACACACAGACACACAGACACACCCCACACCCCATACACACAAACAACATACACAAACACACACACACACACAACACAACAAAAACAAACAACAAACAACACACACACACACCACACACACAATTAGAAGATAGATAGATAGATAATAGATAGATATATGTAAAAACATGTATGTATGATGTTGTATTTTAGTAGTATGTATGTAGTATTTTGTAGTTTATTATGATATATATACACAGACTAATAATAATATATATTTTATATATAATTTTGTTTTTTTTTTTTTTTTTTTTTATTAACGGTAGTCATGTTTGAGCCGCCGCGTCAAGCATTATTTTAAATTGTAGTTTTCATGTTTTTGATGATCCTGGTGAGACGGGTAGTGTCCCAGTTGCCCACCCAGTGATAAATATTCAACGAGGTACGTGGTGGATGTACCCACGCACTCGCATGCGGCGATTGGTGTGTGCACTTGCACTGATTATATATATTTTAATATATATATATATATATTATATATATATATAATATTATATATATATATATACATATAATATATAATATATTATATATTATGTATATATAAAAATATATTATATAAATCCGTTATATATTAATATTATAATATATAGGGATGTAATATATTATATTATATAATACTTATATATATATTATAATTTGTGGGGGTTTGTTGGTGTGTGTGTGTGGTGTGTGTTGTGTGAGGGGGTGTTTTGTTTTGTGTGTGTTTTTGTGTGTATTTATATACTATGCGTGTTGGGTGTGTATAAAATATGAAAATATATATATATATATATATATATATATTATATGTATATTTATATATAATATATTATATTATATATTATATATAATTATGCATGTACGTGTGGTGTGTGTGGTGTGTGGGGTGTTTGTGTGTGCATATATATATATATATATAATATATTATATATATTTAATAAAATCATAAAATATAATATATTTTAAGGCCGCGGTGGCCGATGGTTAGGATGGGACTCAAGACTGTCACGACGGCAATCTGAGTCGCAGGTTCGAGTCCCCGGGCCCCGGTGCGTTGTTCCTTGGGCAAGGAAACTTCACCTCGATTGCCTACCTAGCCACTGGGTGGGCAAGCCAGCCCAAGTCATGCTGGCCCCCAAACCCGGATAAAAATAGAGAGAATGATTACCTAAAAGGTAACACCGGCACTCTCCGTGGAAAGGAACTGGGGACCCTACCACGATTCACTCCAAGAGCATCACAACATGAAAACTACAATTAATATCATGCTGTGACCACGGGGGGCTCAGGGCATGACCTAACGAAAAAAAAAAAAAAAAAAAAAAAAAAAAAAAAAAAAAAAAAAAAAAAAATTATATATATATATATATATTATATATATAATATATATAACATATAAATTATAACATATATATACACACCATTTTAAGGCGTATAGTACATATAATATATTTTGTGTGTGAGTTGGTGGGGTGTGTGTGTGTGTGTACTATATAATATATATATAATATATATATATATAAATATAATATATATATATAAATATATATATGTGGGATCTATATGTTATAAATATATAATACATATGTACAATTATTATATAATACTATATATCATATTATAGATAATCTATTATTATACTTTTTATGTATTGTAGTATGTATGTATGTAAAGATTATTAAATACATATATATAACCAAAAATATAGGTATAAAGAGAGTATAAAAAGAATAAATAAATATATATACCATATATACATATATATGTTAATTAAAATATGTATATATTTATATATATATTATATATATATATATAGATATATATTTTATGCATGTATATTGTTATATATATATTTTGTGTGTTGGTGGTGTGTGTTTGTGTGTGGTGTGGTGTGCGTGTGTGTGTCTGTGTCTGTGGTGTATGTATATATATGATAAATATGCATACTCACGATCACAGACACCACACACACACCACACACACCTACACCACACAACAATATTAATATATATATTTTAATATATATATATTTTATATATTTTATATATTATACCATACTGTAAAATATATAATTATTTATTATATATTTTATTATATATATATATATATATATATATTATTATATATATACACCAATGTACATATATATTAACATATATATATATTAAAATATAAATATATATATATCTATAATATATAATATTAATTTTTTTAAGGGGGGAAAAGACTTTTGGCTTGTGTTTTTCTGCCATGTTTAATCTATTTTAAAATATATATATAAATATTATTATAATATATATATATAAATAAAGAAAATGATAGATAGATAATAGTAAGATATAGATAGATAGATAGAAAAGTAGATAGATAGATAGATAAGATGTAGTGTGTGTGTTTTTGTGGTGTGTGTGAATGTAGTATTATATTTTCTTTTCTTTTCTTCTTCTTCTTTAATCTTTGTTGTGTGTGGTGTGTGTGTTTTGTGTGTGGGGTGTGTGTTGTGGTGTGTTGTGTGGCGTGTGTGGGCGTGTGTGTGCGTGTGGTTGTGTGTTTTGTGACTTTATCGCACCTTTTCACCCCTGTGTGGGGTTTGCAACGTCCCCAACTCTTATTTTTCTCCGCCCCTTTTCCGTTTCTAGCTCTACGGGCCCGGGCCCACTAAAGGGCATACACTTTTGTTCTCATCTCTGAGCTCGGGGTCGAGAAAAACCAAAAAAACCTTTTATTTTTCTCTCTCTTTTTCTTCTCTCTTTCGCTTCCCCCTTCTCACGCCTCCCAACCCGGGGTCCTCATCGTGCGTCATTTTAAAAAATCCTTCACGTGTGGTACTCCCTTTTCCCTCTGGTCCTCAACTTTTTTCTTTCTTACGGTTGTTAAAGAAACGGTGATTCCCCCCCCCCCTCCTTCTCTCTCTCTCTCTCTTTCCTTTCTTTCTTTTCCCCTTTTTTTCTTTTTTTTTCTTTTTTTTCTTTTTTCTCTCCTCTCTGTCTCTGTCTCTGTCTTGTCTCGTCTCTGTCTCTTTTCCCTCTCTCTCCTTTCTCTCTCTCTGTCTCTGCTCTGTCTCTTCTCTCTCTCTCTCTCTCTCTCTCTTTCCTTCTTTTTTTCCCTTTCTTTCTTTTTTTTTCTTTTTTCTTTTTTTCCCTCTCCTCCTCTCTGTCTCTGTCTCTGTCCTTTTCTCTCCTCCTCCCCTCCCCTCTGTCCTTCTCTTCTTCTCTTCTTTTCTCTCTCTCCTCTTCTCTCTCTTTTCCTCCCCTCTCCCTCTCCTCCCCCTCTTCTCCCCTTTTCTCTCTCTCTTTTTCTCTCTCTCTTCTCTCTTTTCTCTCTCTCTCTCTCTCTCTCTCCCCCTCCCCTTTTCCCCTCTCTAATATATATAATATTATATATTATATATATATATGTTGTAGTAGTATGTTAATATGTATATATACATATATATACATATATATTATATTACATATACATACATACATATACATTATTATAACACACCACATATATTAATATATAAATATAAAATTATATATATATAATATATTAATAACATATATACACATACAATATTATACATACATTATATAACATATGGTCCGTGGGTTAAAGCCCGCCTCGATCTCAGCGAGAAACGACCAATCGCCTGGAGCAAACGCAGGTGTCGCGGGAGGTCACCGCCGGGCAAAGGTTCCACCGAAAAGCGACTGATTAGGAAAGCATCCAATCAAGGTGACATGCCAAAAAATTCTCAGTAGTGAAATGGAGAGGCCGTGTCCTGCAGTGGAATAAATGGTTGTTGAAAAAAATATATTTATATCATATACATATATATGAATATAAACAACATATAAATATATTTACATATATGCATATATATATATATATATATATATAATATATATTATATTATATATATATAATATATTATATATAATATATTATATCATATACATATATATATATACATTATATAATATATTATATATATATATATATATATATATATATATATATATATGAATATTTTATATATATATATATGTGTGTGTGTGTGTGTGTGGGGTGTGTGTGTGTGTGTGTGTGGGGTGTGTGTGTGGGGTGTGGGGTGTGGTGCGTGTGTGTGCGGTGTGTGACAGACAATAACCCAAAGGAAAATAAGCAGTATCCCGGAACACAGGCCCCGGGGAGCAAATGATACTATGAAAAGAAAACATCCACAGTAAGAAATGAAGATAAATCTTGACGTTTCGAACTCTTCACGAGTTCCTTTTCAGACGAATATAAACGGAAATGGATCCTTTTCTTCTTCTTCTTCTTTTTCAGAAGAGGAACTCGTGAAGAGGTCGAAACGTCATTATTATTTTCATTTCTTACTGTGGTGTTTTCCTTACCATCTTTGTGTACGCGTTACTGTGTGTTTGTGTCAAATAATATTATGTATTCTAGTGTGTTTAAAACGGATAAAAGTGTTATATTTGTTTCTGTCCGACTTTTTGGCGTGAAACGTTGTATGTTGCATCGCTCTGCGGCTTGACTGAAACAGTAGTTAACCTGGAAATCCAGTTTAGCTTTCTAAGTTGTCTACAACGATAAAAGACAAATGTATGTTGCATTTACAATACTTTCTCTTCTAAATCAAACATTTTTATTTACATGCTCGATTCATTGCATTTATTGGCTACCTAATATAAATCATACCACAGCTTTCCTGTACTGACTTTTATTACAGAACAACGCCTGGCCGCACGATCCATTTAGGCCTATTCTTTGTGATTTCGTCTGCAGCTTGCAGTTAACGCAGCTAAGGGGAACAACTTTTAAACATCGTTATAGACCCGGTATTTAGGTTTACTTACCTAAAATTAAATAATAAATAATATAATAATCGGTTTTATTGATTTTCATGCAGCCAGAGGCTGAAAATATACATAGAAATACAGATAGAGAGACAAAACTATATATACATAAACATATAACAACACATAACAAAGTAAACTAACAATCAATAACAACAAAATAAACAGATAAACAAAACCCAAAGTAAAAAATCAGGTGAGCTAGGATCTGGGCAGTAAAAATGGACTAGTGTTCGTTGATGAGTCGGACTAGAGTGGGGACTGTGCTCCGGTGGTAGCGGTCGTGGGGCCCTGATGGGGACCAGTTTGTTGGCGGCGCGTAGGGCCCGGCGAGGCGGCGGCGCGTCGGGGGGCAGCAGGGCACGGGGAGCGTGGATGGCATAGCAATTTATACCAACTGCTGCAGTGAGGTTAGTGAGTGCGAGGGAGTGAGGCCCAGGGCAGCCAGGGCGCGGTCATAGAGGGTAACAGGGCCGAGAATGATCTTTGGGTCCCTTTTCTGCACCTCTCAAGTTTAGCAGCTGGGTGGCGGTGAGGGAGGGGAACAGGGCGGGGGGGGGGGCGTAGGTCAATTTAGGGAGGGGTGAAAGCCTGTAGATTTTTCTGAAGCGCCGGGAGTGGAACGCCAAGGATTGCGGAGCAGCATGGGGACCCGTACGAGGCGACCTCACGTGTCTCGACGTGCTGCGTCCAGGAGAGCTTATCGTCGATGGTGACGCCCAGCAGTTGGTGGAACGGCTACGTCACGATGGTTGTCGAGCGTGAGGTGGCGAGGGGGCGGGGTTTGGGGAGAAGTCGAAGCATCACAATGGGGGGGGGCCCTTTTGGCGATTGATGGTGACGGTTTGCGGTGGTCCAGGAGAGGGGTTGTCGAGGGTGTGTGGGGGCGGAGTGGTAGGGCAGGAAGTCAATGGCGGCGGCGATGGTCGAGTCTCCACGTTTTTCCCAAAGATGCCGGTATCGAGGGAGCTCGTTAAACATACTAGGAGCTAGGGGGCCCATTTAGTCCCCCCGGGGGCTCCGCAGTGAGTGGCAGAAGGCTGGGACTGACCCCCCACGGCAGGCCCGTTGCCTGTTGGAGGAAAGTCAGCCAGCCCGGGATGGTACTCCCTAGCCCGTGGAAGCTGCTGCCTTTGAGATGACCGAAGTGTGGTCCACCAGGTCGAAAGCTTTCTTAAAGTCTATGAAGATGCTGGTGACGGAGGATTTGCGCTTGTCGAGGTGGGAGTGGACGAAGTCAGGAAGCTGACGAGGCGTGTGTGGTGGAAGAGGAGCGCATGTTGCCGAACTCCCGAGTGTAAACGCTGGGCGCGAGGTCCTGGTAACCCCAGTCGGCACAAAGTTTCACACAGCAGGCTGGGCAACGGAGTAATGGCGATGGGTCGTAGTTCGCCGAATGAGGCGGGCTTGGGGTTTTCCGATGGCGGTGACAAATGCGGTCTTTCCATTAGGGATGGGCACTTAGACTGTTGCAATGAGGCGTTTATAAGGGAAAGTAAGAGGAGTGGCAAGTTCCATTGCGAACTCCTTATGAGGCGCATTGGCAGGTCGAGGAGGTGGTGGCTCTCTTGACGCGGATTCTTCCCGCTTCTGAAGCCCCTGGGACTGATGATGTGGGAGCAAGTGAGCGGGCCGGCAGATAGGCGGGGAGGCGCGTGGTGTCCAGGGGGGGTAGCTGCTGACAAATTGAGGCGAAATGGTCATTGAGAGCCTTTGCTGCTTCACTGGGGGTAAGGTTGCTGGTGCATGGAAACGTGCACGACCGATTTGCAAGGCCGCACAACTCCCGAATTTTTCCGTACCTTGGCTGGGCTGCAGGGTTGTAGTTTGTGTGGTAGAAGGTTTTCTTGGCTTTTTTTATTTCCCTGATGATCAGCGGGAGTGCACACACAAATCCCCGCATGCGAGGTCTGTGTTGTGTTGTGTGTGTGGTGTGTGTGTTGTGTGTGGTTGTGTGTGTGTGTGTGTGTGTGTGTGTGTTTTGGTTTGTGTGTGTGTGTGTGCATACATGCATAGGGTAATAGATGAGTGTATTGCAGATATGGTAGTGAGTTGAGACCCACCAACAATGATTACCTAAACGACTATTCCCTTAAGGAAGGACCACTGATCAGCCACCCCAGTATAAAGACATAGTCAACTACATGATGTCAATGTGGTGCCAAGTAGTTCGTCAAACTACTTGGCACCGCGTTGGTGATGGCATAAATAAGAATAAAACAGACCTGATATTAATAATCTATTGTAACCATACAATAAAGACATGTAATAAATCTTACTTATGTCATGACGATAATGTTTTACATTTCTCGAATATCGTGAAAATATTGTTGATAAAGACCGATGATATTTCTTAAACCTAATGACTCGCATTTTCTTGGACATGATCATGGGGTATGTTATCAAAATTACATTTTTCTGGAGAGCCCATCTCTTGGGAGGTGCCTCCCCAGAAGATTACATGATAACTGAGGTGGCAGTCACAACCTCTTCAAATCCACTCTGGCTTCAAAGTAACGGTAGCAAGGTCGCTACCGCCACGTTGCAGTTTGCGGATCCCGCCCCAAAAGGAAAGAATACGGGAAAACAAAAATAATCAGCTCCTTCATACGCCACAACATCCACACACTACCTGCCCAGACTAATACACCCAGACGACCCGCATCTACCTCCAGGACAACTCTGCCCTACCTCCCCAAATCAACAATACCTTCACACATAACACAAACCCGAAAATACAAGACATCTTACACGTACCCTTTCATTGCTGCTAAATACCCAAAGCAAAGAAATTCACAATCATCGTCTCCATCATGCTACAAAGAAATGGCTTCCCAGCATGGTTGTCCCAGAGGAGATCTTCCAAGACGACAATTTATACGCCAATCATCAGGAACTACAGCAACTGAGGTTACAAACACTAACTCAAAGCCTCATTGCTCCACAAAGACCCTCGTTTTGCAACACCACCACCAAACGAAAACAAAAGAAAACTACACAAGCACTTAGCACTAAAAAAAAAAAACACAAATACAAACAGATCTCACCACCAAGCAAGCACACAAAAAGACAGAGGAAGCCGAGGAAGAGCTTCTTCCCCCTTTTTGGAGGAAGCAATTGCTATGCTCCTTCTAGGGGGCGCTTGGGAAAGCGCGGAAGTATTGGGAATTGGTCCGCCGTTTCCTGGGATTTCCCGCCCTGTGTCCTGCTTGCAGGACTCTCTCCCTGACCTTGGGGAACCGCTGATCGAAGCTCGATCACGGAACCGCTACCGGGATCGGGTAACGCCATGGTAGACCCAGGTAAAATAGGTCTACCATGAGTGGCATACTAACGATCGTTCAAGCAAATGTAAGTCTTTTTTTTTCGACCCGTAATATTTTGACGACTTTCTGGAACAAGAATGCCTGGGGGGTCTACTGAATTTTTATATCCATTCCCAAAAGGCTATAGAATTCGGCACCATGGTTACACATCCAGAAATGGGGGGACGGATTGCACAGTGGTCCGTATCCCATAAAACCCACCATCATCCACCCTCTCACTCACCCACCATGGCAGTCAGGTTATTCACCCCAAGGGCCCAATTATCCTTTCCACTGCCTATATAAAACCCAAATACTAATTTGCCTCTTACTGACTTCAACAAATTGTTTAATTATACAAATCTCCAGTCTTCTTTGCGGAGATATCAATGCTACTCACACGACACTACACCACAGCACTACCAATGTACACGGTAGGCACTTTTTTCTTTTTTCTGAAACAAAAAGACTCCACTACATAGGACCCGACTCCTTCACTTCATACCCATCCAGAGGAAAGGGCCGCCCTAATCTCGTTTTCAGGATCACGGCAGCACTTGCCTACCACACCAAAACCTACAACCTGTTCCAAACATTGGTTCAGACCACTTACCCATCATAATTAAAATTTCCACATCACCAATATAAACAAAGAAAGACGGTTTTTCCCGGTATAAACAAGCAGACTGTGAGTTGTTTAAATCCAAATTAAATTTTCAAGATTTTAAATTTAATCTTGACGGGCTTGATCCCAAACAATAGATGGGAAACTGGAATCACATCTTTGCCTTCATCGCCTCAACTATGCTGATAACCATCCCCAGTTCTCAGTATAAAACTCGCATATCATTTAACCCATCCGGAAGGACAAAACATCTGACTGTTTTCGAAATCGTTTTACCAAATCTATACAGATTAAACCATGTTCAATGGGGACTTACCTATTCTAAGAAGACACGCCCATCTCTATCTTGATAACGACCAACAAAAAATATGGGATAGATTTAGTTAAAAAAGTAGAATGTACCAGAGTTCGCAATCCATTAAAAAAAAAAAAATGTCAATTTAAAAGGGTAGTAACCACCTCCCATCTCCCACCCTCATTCACAATAACATAAAAGTTACAGATCCCTGGATGTTATCAAAAATTTTTGAAGAACACGGGGGCCCTCCCCTCCTCATCCCTGTTCATTCACAGAATTCAGAAATTGATACCTGGAGTCAAGAAAAAAAGGTAGAACAAACCCATAGCCAATTATCCGTCTGGTTTAGGCTGGACGACACCTGCGAACTCACAGCCCCCACCTCGTGTGATGAAGTAAAAAAAAAAATAAAGAGGTTCCTCATGACACTCCAGGCTCCTCACAGATCGGACGCGACGCTTTTATTCCCCTTCTGACTACCTTATACAAGCTTTGATTGATCTTTACAATGCCTCTCTCGCTACCGGCTATTTTCCTTCTCCCTTTAAGAGCTAGGCTACAAAAAGACCTGACTGACCCAAAGAGTTCCCGCCTATTAGTTTACTCATAACATTAGGCAAAACTTCGAAAAAAATCATAAACACTCGACTAAGGTGATATCTCGAAGACCATAACTTTCTCTCACACAAACAATTCGGCTTTCGCTCGCATCACTCAGCGCAAGATGCACTCAACATCATCACAAACTACATAAACTACAACAAAGACTGACAACTAAAGACTGTTCTTGTCAAAAGAGATGTTGAGTGAATCTTTGACACGATCTGACATGCTGGCCTCAGGTACAAGCTGTGTACAAAATTTAGCTTTCCACCTTTGATTGAAAAGTTGCTCTCCAGTGTCCTTGATAACTGCATCAATGACGAATTCGGCACCGTCTCGAGTTGTGAGCATAAATGGCGTACCAACACTAACGCGAAAAAACAAAAGTTCTGTTTGTAAGGACCCCGAAAACTTCCTCCTTATGACAACATTTACATCAACACCTTCGATAGACTCCAAGTCAGATCCTCTTGTACTATCCGTGGTTAAAACCCTTTTATACCTACTTTCGATTCCACTTGCATATCCATTCAAATATATTGGCAAGAAAAGCCTTACATTCACTTTATTGATTTAAAAGTGCAGCCGCACACACGAAGCTGTATCTTTACAACAAGCTGATAAAACCTCTCCTCACATACACACCACTTGCACTCACACAAACTGCATACACTAACAAGTGCAAGCACTCAGATGGATCTATATGATAGATTGGGATCGATTTTTTTCATCTAAACATCTAAAACTCCACGAGGAAGCCTCTCTGCTTCCCTGAACATCGAATGGCATAGGTTGATCTGTAATCATACCGACAAATTCCGTTTTGGCATACCATTTTCGTTCCAGCCGGAGACTGGGATTAGGCCATGATCTTTTTTTCTTTGCATTGGGATGAAGAGTGAATGCAGTTTTTTAGCTTGGCTGCAATCTTTGCAGCCACCTTCATTTTCACCTTTCCCCCTTCCCCTTTTCCCCTTGTTTTGTTCAGTTTCGTTTTGTTTTTTTTTCTCTTTCGTTTTTAATGTAGTTTGCTTTTTTTGTTTTTGGTTTGTTCCTAATAAAGTTTAATCTCCCCTTATCATAGCCCTCAAAATCCCACTTTTACACACTTTCACCTCACCCTCACTATCAAATTATCCTTTGCCATAGTGTGGACCAAACATCCTATATCCTTACCCAACATCCACTGGTTTCGGTTTTTTGGCACATGACACTTGCTGCTAGTACTCTACCAGGACCATAAATCCTTTGTTGTAAGATTTATACGACCGAGAAAGAAGTATGACGCAATCCGATAGTGATGTGGCCGCCAGGGCCGCACCTCTCCATAAAACCTGCTGCCTATAAAGGGGAACTTTCTGTTGACACAGGTGGGAACGGCTAACCCCTGATTAGCAAAACACTTCCGAGCTTCAACCTATTTCAACAGCAAAAATTAGCCAAGGGATAGTCCTGGAGTCAAAGACGAGGAGGCCGTGACCAGAGCATACCGCAGATGGCACCTAAACTGTTAACTTTTATCCACAACCTCTCCAGTTAGCCGAGAAATCCAGCTGTTGTTCGGGGGTAACGGGGTCCCGGGGGAGCGCGCCCCACCCTCTTGCCACGAGAACGCCCTAGCGCGCCACCTCCAGGGCGGGCACACCCTCAAGGTCATAGGGTACTTGTACCCTTTCGCACGAGAATTGGTCAGCCACCCTCCGCGCAGCCTCATGTGGTGGGGGACACCCGTACCGAACCCCCTTTCCTCCTTCCAAAGAACCCACTACAAACCCATTATGCAAAGCTTTACCCCGAATGCTGGGTTAAGCCCCGGCTCTTTTTTCTTGTCCTAAAATTAATTTTCCTCCACCCCTTTTCCTTTCCCCCATCCCCATTCTTCCTTCCAAACTTTGTGACTTTGTGTGAGTGTGAGTGCCCCCAGGTATAGCTGAGTGCTGAAAGTGAAGTGGAGATCAATGGGGAGCCGGTACGTTTCCAGTCGGCTAAGGACTGGGCAGTCTTGTGTTGCTGCTGCTATTGTTGTGTTCCACTGGGGATCAGGGATTGCTGAAAATTGGATTCTGTGGCTTAAGTACACGGGGCAGTGTATAAGTGCGCAGGGAACGAAGGGGGGCCCGCTGCCCAATGAGGGAGGGCATGGCTGTGGACCTGGTGGACCCAACCTGGTAAACTACGCTGAACTTCAGGGTTTCGGGTCGTGCGGACACACACACACACACACACCACAAAACACACACACACACACACACACACAAAACACACACACACCAAACAAGGAGACGTAGATGAGAGAGAGAAATTTCATTACAATATATCTGATTTTTCTACGCAGGGATGTGGAATGCCAGAAACCTACTAGCATGATTATATAAATGAAAAACACTGCACACACTTTTAGGGGGATCATGAATAGATGATCATGCAAACAGACAGATACACTGAAGAAATGATAATCTTACTTCGTTTAGAGCATGGATATCCCCAATGGTGATTATTCGATCTTTGTTGTGATCAAAAACATCTGTGAAATAATAGGTAAATTTCTCGACCTGGAAGTCCCGTCAGATACATCTTCCCCTCTGCAGGCTGAAGCTCTCGTCATCTTCAAAAGGGCCCTCGGACCCAAGTAGCTGAAAGGAAATACAATTATTAGTGAGTGGGTGCAAGATATAAAACAATAATTCTACTTTTTCATTTTTTTTTACTTTGACAGTTACTAAGACCTTAAGGGACACTGAAAAGTATGATTTAAGGGATTTCAGTCAAAAGTATTTGAATATTCATAACACTGATGGAAAGATGTGAATTTGTAATTAAAAATGCAGAATTATGTAAGTTTAATGCAAGTAGGCCTAGAGGTCTCCTGGACCAAGACCAAGGATACAGGATTTTGGGGCATGTTCAGTCGATACAGGCTTGTGGAGAGGAAGCTTAAGTTACTTATTATGTCCCTTTTATATAAGAAATATTGAATTACAAAAGCATGGAATGAAAGAAAACGCAGAGGGAAAACATTTTTTTCCCAAAGGGTTCATCCATGAAAAAGTCAAAGAAGACAAGTAGGGAAATTCAGTTGGGATATCAGTTCAGTCACAACTCTAACACTGCCAAGAAGGGATATGGAACAGTTCATCAGAAAACTTCTTTGGAGGTTGAAGGTAATTTCTTAGTAAATGACCTTGTCTTGCCAACCAAGCCTGAGAAAACTGAACTCCAAGCCCTCCTGATAGGGGATGCAGTCAACTCAGTGGATGGACAGATCATCTCAGTTCATAAATGCTGGGATGGGTATTTTGAGTGTTGCACCAGGTAGACCCTCCAGCAGTTAAATTTGAACACAGGTGATATCACAATACCTGTGCCAGCCCTGTTCATCAGCGAGGAACCTCCTACCCCAACTAGGTTGAGGAGGTGGTCTCTAAGCGAGGGATAGAAAAGCTAGGGCATGTGTGATATCCCTGCTGAACTGCTAAAGGCTGAGGGGCGTGGTCATCCCTCTCTGGAAGGGGAAAGGGGGTTGTTGGGACTTATAGCAACTACCATGGTATCACACTGCTCAGTATGCAGGCATTCTCTGAAACAGATTTGTGACCATCCAATAAGGCACCAGGGACCGCAGTCCACAACAGACCGCATCCTAGCACTTTGAGTATGTGGAATGCCCCTCTTAAACTTGGTCATAGGCTGCTTGCAGACTACATCGACCTCAAGAAGGCATTTGACTTGGACATAGCGAATCGCTATGGGAGAGCCTGAGACGGATGTATTGATTTAATAGCAAACCTATAACTGGTAATGAAAGTGCTATAAAGTGTAGTAGAGGCCTGTCGACCTTCTTCCTGTTAACAGCAAAATGAGGCACCAACACTTTTCAACACTAGCATGGTCTGTATAATGGGCAGGAACTATTATCCAAAGTCACTGTGGAGTAACACTGGGTAATATTGACTTGACTTTGTGATGATGTAGCTATCCTATCCGAGTCTGGAATCTCTGCGGCAGCTCTTGAACATTCAGCAATGAGGAAAAAACCCTTAGGCCTAGGGTCTTCTAGGCCAAGACCAAAGAACCAGGATTTTGGGGTCTGTTAGGGGAACCTGTTCAGTTGATACATATTCAAATGGGAAAGCCGAAAGTCACAGTGAGCTTTACATACCTTGATAGTACAGTCCATGTCTCTTGCTGTCAGATAAGGAAGACAGTAGAAGGCAGCAGCAGCATACCTATGGCAGCAGGTAAAAGCGACATACCTTCAAGGCCATTTTTTGCTCTCTGGAGGTGAAACCTGGATGCATTTAGTCCCTTGGAGTTGCGTCTTGATACATTTTATAGCTAGTCCCTATGCCGGATCATATAAAGGTCATATTCATCACACAAAGACTCATAGGACATATAAAGTATATAACGTTTCCCAGCATGAAATAAAGTCCATATCATATTCTATTTCTTTATATCTTTGTTTGTATTAGGAGTAACTGTGCCCAATTTGCAGTTTCCCATCTTTGGACTCCAAAGTAGGTTTTGGGAGGAGTTTGGGCCCCTTGGTAGACTTATTGTCTTCTAATGAGAGGACACAGTTTGCCATATTCTGGAGGCTTAAGGTATCACATCCTGTTCATAATGACTTGAGTTGGTAAAAGTATTTTGGGATCAGTATAAGTTGAGGTCTTGCTACCCCATGTTCCACGAAAGTACCTCTTGAGATGGTAAATCAGTGTTTGCTGAGATTTGGCACTACTAGGTAACAATTGCCTTGTGCCAATTTTAACTGCAAAACTCAATAGTCCTTTTCGTAAAGGCATCTACGATAAAATCCTTATCTTAATGTAGGAATACCTGTGAAAAAACGAGCTCCTGCTGTGATAAAATTCGTAGGACTTCAGATACGTTGCAAAATGGTCTTTCAATTCAGGCTCTGATAATGAATCACCATTACAAAAGAGAAATAAAGGAAGCTTTTGTAGAGTATATAAGATACCTCGGTAAATGATGTGTCAACCTGGTAATAAATATCTTGATACAAATGAATTATTATGCAATCAATACATGTGCTCAATCAGTAAATTACATGTTATTAGAATTCTTCAAGTCAATAGCAGGAAAACCAATCTGTCAAGCACCTTCCATCTCTAATCCATCTGAAAACAGAAGCATCTAATGCCAAAAATACAATACAATACTGTCGACTTCGTGGCACCAATGTTCTCTACCTGATAACTATACAGGTAAAGCATTTGACACCCCCCCCCAGCAAGGGTCGCCGATCATACAGAGACTAGTGAAATGCCTAGGCAAAATAATTCCTCATTTAACTCCCTAACCCCTAGATGAGTCATTGTAACATTCAGCACTGCTTTTCTGTACTTTAAGTAGATTAGGAACAAAAATAACTATGCAGTAGAAATTACACATGGAGGTTGATTCATATAAAAAACTATGTTACCTGATTTATTTTTTTTTTAAGTAATATTCACATACTTAAACCTGGACTGACGTCGCCAATACACAAAATATGGTTCAACTCTAGGCTTCAGTGGGTTTTATAGAGAAAGGAAATGTGCTGATGATGATGATGATCATCATCAAGGGGGTAAAAGCCGACGGGGGCCGCATGGGGCCCCATCCACCCTTCCTTCCAGCCACGAGGATTCCTCGCGGCGATTCTCCAGGCAAGCCCTCGGCCCATCCTAATTCCTCGCGGAAGGTCTCGGCGAACTGCCATAGCCATGATCTCCTGGGTCGTCCACAGCCCCCTCCACCCAAGGGTTTTCTCGCAGAAAGACAACTGATGGGCAGGGTCGTAAACAGGGAGACAAGCTAGGTGCCCATAAAGCCTGAGTTGGCGATCCCGGATTATGCAAGTAACAGGTCCCATGCCAGTCTCATGGTGTAACCACCAGTTGGACACGTGGTAATGCCAACTGTACCCCATGATCCGGCGAAGGGACTTGTTACAAAAGGCATCAAGACGAGACTCCAATACACTGGGGTAGCGTCCAGGTTTCGCTTCCTAGAGCAAAAAATGCAGTATCAAGGCCTTGAAGACACGTAGCTTGGTCCTTCTGCATAGGTACTGACATCTCCAAATGCTCTTGTTGATCGAGTTCATGGCTCCTGTTGCCAGACCAATCCGTCTGCTGACTTCTTGGTCTGACAGCCCAGAGATATGGACTACACTACCAAGGTATGTAAAACTCTCTGTAACTTCAACGTCCTCGACGCAAGCATGGATCGACTGAACGGGTTCCCCTAACAGGCCACAAAGTCTTGAATCCTGGTCTTGGTCCACGAGACCTCAAGGCCCAAGGGCTTCGCCTCATTGCTAAATGCATCAAAAAACCGCCACCATGACTCCAAGGACTTAGATAAATTGCAACATCGTCGAAAGAAAATATTTTAGAAATGTATGTGTGTGTGTGTGTATAAATATTATACATATATATTATAATATTTTATATAATATATATATATATATATATATATATTAATATATAAGAAGAGAGAGAGAGAGAGAGAGAGAGAGAGAGAGAGAGAGAGAGAGAGAGACATACTTATAACATTTATATATGTATATGTGTATATATATTATATATTATATATATAAAATATATATATTACACACACACAAACACACACACACACAAAACACACACACCACACACACACACACACACACATATATATATATATATATAATATATATATATATATATATATATATGTATATATATATACATATATGTATAAAAAATATATAATATATATTTATTTATTTATTTATTTATTTATTTATTTAATAAAAAAATATAAAATATATAATAATATTAATATATATATATATATATGAAAATGTATGTATTTATTTTTTTTAACGGCAGGTTTCATGTTTTGAGCGCCGTGGTCACAGCATGATACTTAATTGTAGTTTTCATGATGTGATGCTCTTGGAGTGAGTAGTGGTAAGGTCCCCAGTTCCTTTCCTCGGAGATTGCCGGTGTTATCTTTTTTAGGTAATCATTCTCTCTATTTTTCGGGCTTGGGACCAGCACTGACTTGGGCTTGGCTTGCCCACCCAGTGGCTAAATAGGCAAATCGAGTGAAGTTCCTTGCCAATGAACTTCTCGTAGCCAGGTTTCGATTTAACCTAAAATTATGTAAATCGGCGCTCGTGCTCACATACACGCGCGGGCGAGTGCGTGTGTGCATGGATGCACCCACGCACTCGCTATGCGGCGATTGGTGTGTGAGACCCATATATATATATATAATATATATATATATTATAATATTATATATCTATATATATATATATACACATATCTTATATCTAATATGAGTACTATATTATATATATATATATATATCTATATATATATATATATATATATGATATATTATATAGATATATGCATAATGTATATGTAATATGTATATATAATGTTCCTCCATAATCTGTATAAACACACACATACACACACCACGCATCAACTACACAGATAGATAGATAGATAGATATGATAGATAATAGATAGATAGTAATAGATTATAGATGTATATATACATAGACATATTGGAGAGCATATCTATATATATATATATATAATATATATCATATTTTTTATTAATTTTTTATTATATATTAATATTATATATATAATATATACATATACATATATACACACACACACTATATATATATACATATATATATTATATATATATATATATATATATATAGTATATATATATAATGAAAAATTGATAGAAATGTTGTGTATGTGTGGGTTTGTGTTTGTGTGTGTGGTACCACACACCACACACACCACAACACACACAACACACCATATAGATATATTATATCTATATTATAGAATATATATATTATTATATATATATATATATATATATATATAGTATGTTTAATATCTATATATATATATATATCTTATATAATATATTATATTTATATATATGAATATATATATATATATATTATTTTAATGTATATATATATATATATATATATATATATAGATATATATATATATATAGAGAGAGAGAGAGAAGACGAGAGGAAGAGAGAGAGAGAGAGATTATGTATATATTATAAACGATTATATATATAAATCATATATAATATATAATTATATATATATGACTATCTATATATCGATTTATATCTATATATATATATATATATATATATATAGTATATATATATAATCTATATAGGAGAGAGGAGAGAGAGAGAGAAGAGAAGGGGAGAGAGTTATATATTATTATATCTATATATATCATATATACTATATTATCTATAAATGATATAATATATATATATAATCTATATACAATATATAATATATATATATATATATATATATATATATATTATATAATATATATGTATTATAAATAATATTATATATATATATATTTATATTTCCATATCTATATATAATAATTATTATGTATATTAATATATGGGAGCCGCGTGGCCGAATGGTTTAGAGCGCGGACTCAAGACTGTCACGACGGTAATCTGAGTTCGAGGGTTCGAGTCACCGCCGGTGCGTTGCTTCCCTTGGCCAAGGAACTTCCACCTCGATTGCCTGCCTAGCCACTGGGTGGCCAACCATCCCAGTCAGTTGCCGGGTAAATAAAATGGTGACTCGATAAAAACACCGGGCGGAAGGCAATGGCAAACCACCGATCTAATTCCAAGAAAAATCGATGGAAGCCCATGATCGTCATGACCGGGGGTGGCCGAATGGTTAGAGCGTCGGCCTCAAGACGTCACGACAGCAAGATCCGAAGTCGAGGTTCGAGTCACCTACCGCCGCGTTGTTCCCTATGGGCAAGGCATTTCCCTTGAGTGCCTGCTATCACTGGGGTGGGCAAGCCAGCCCAAGTCAGTGCTGTCCCAAAAGCCCGGATAGAATGAGAGGATGATTTACCTAAAAGGGTACCACCGGTAATCTCCGTGGAAATGACTGGGGACCCTACCACATACTCACTCCCAAGAGCATCACAAATGAAAACACAATTAAGTATCATGCTGTGACCCGACGGCTCAGACATGAACCTACCGTTAAAAGAAATATTAATATATTATAGTAATCTATAATGATAATTATATATATATATATATATATAAGATATATATACTATATATTATGATATATTATATATATATTAATATATATATAATATAGTATATATATATATAATTATATATATATATATACTATATATATATATATATATATAGTATATATATACATATAATATAGATATATATATATATATATATATATATATATATATATATATATATATATCTGTGTGTGTTGCGTTATATATATATATACTAATTAATTATATATATATCTATATATATCTATATATAATATCTATATATACCTATATTTTTGTAAATCCTAAAAAATAATAAAAAAAATTTTTTAATTTTTAATATCTATATGTATATATCTATATATACATATATATCTACATATATCTATATATATAGTCTATATATAGCATATATAGCTATAGATATCTAAAATATATATATATATAGCTATATATAGCTACTTATATCCTATATATCTACATTATCTATCTACTATCTATCTATCTATCTATATATATATATATATATATATATATATATATATATATAATAGTATATACATACTATGTTAGCCTTTATATATTCATCTATATATATATTACTATATATAAGCTACATATATCTATATATATTTATATATAGCTATATTCTATCTATATATACTCTATATATATCGATATATCTATATATCTATATATATATATATATATATATATATATATATATATAGAGAGAGAGAGAGAGAGAGAGAGGAGAGAGAGAGAGAGAGAGAGAGAGAGAGAGAGAGAGAGAGAGAGAGGGAGAGAGAGAGATATATAGATATAGATTCATATATGTGTGTATATATAAAAATACATACATATACATACATATACATACATATACATATACATATATTATAATATATATATTATTATAATATATATATATATATATATATATATATATATATGTATAAATCCATATCTATCTATCTATTATATATCTTATATATATATAGTATAATATAATATATAGATATATATATATATATATGATATTATATATATATACATTTGGATTCATATCTATCTCTCTCTATAAAAAAAAATTATGTATACATATTCATATGTATATATGTATACATATTCATATGTATGTTTATGTATATTAACATATATGCAATCATCATCAAAGGGCTACCCCGACAGGGAGCATGGGGGAAGGGGCCACATCCTAGCCTTTCGCCTTCCAGCCACGAGGGTCTCTCATGGCGAGTCTCCTGATTGGCTCTCCTGCCCATCTTCCTACTCTCCTCGCGACAGGTCTGGTCGAGCTCCCCAAGCCATGACCTCCTCGGTCTTTTGCCCACGGGCCTCCTCACTCCAAGATTGTCTTGCGGGTGAAACTAGTAGGCTCCATTACCTGAGTTAAGCGATCCCAAATTAGGCAAGTAACATAAAAGATCCCATGCCAGTCTCAGGTGTAAGCCGTTAGTTGGAACATGGTCCTCCAACTGTATCCCATGATCTGGCGAAAGACTTGTTACAAAAGGCATCAAGATGAGGCTTCCAAAGCCCTATATAGCGTCCAGGTTTCGATTCCAATATAGCTAAATTGGGCAGCTTGGCCCATCTGCATAGGTATCGAATTTTCCAAATGGCTCTTGTTGATTGAGTTCATAGTCCTGCTGCCTAGACCAATGTGTCTTTTGCTGGAGATCTGAACTGTGCTACCAAGGTATGCAAGCTCTCTGTGACTTCAATGTCCTCACTGCATTGGATTCCCCCTACACAGCCCCCAAAGTCCTGAATCTTGGTCCGGAGACTTCTAGGCCAAGGCCTAACTAAAATGCATCAGAACCGCACCAGTAATTCCGAGATTCAGATAGGATAGCAACATCATCGGCGAAGTCAGGTGTATAAGGGTTTTGGATATTGCCCACGTAATTGCTCACACTGATTTTGGGTATTAGATTATTGTAGCTAGTGCCCATTATCCAGTTTCCTTGCAGTGTTAAAAAGTGTTGGTTCACACAGTCTTGCCCTCACGCCTGATTAAACAAGGAAAAAGTTCCATGGGCCCCCCACACTGTTAACAAACTTTCAGTACCAGTATATAGATTGCTACAAAACCAATAATCTGTATCAGATTCTCCTAAGTATCAGAATCTCCCATAGTGATCCTTGATTCACAGAGTCAACCATCTTCTTGAGGTCGATGTATGTACTAGCACCCATGGCTGAACTCATGAACAACATTCCGCCATTACTGAAAGTCTAGGATATGGTCTATTTTGGGACTTGCCAGGAGTGAATCCAGACTGCCCGGTCTCAGGTGCTAGTAGGTGTCGCGCGGAATCGTTTTCAGAAGAATGTTGGCGAAAACCGCCTGGTATGCTGTGCAGTTTAAATGCCATGGGTATTACTACAGTCCCAATGACCCCTTTCCCTCTCCAAAGAGTGATGACCAGCCCCTCAAAACAGTTGGGGAGAATGACCTAGACTGCCAGATGGCAGTCACATTGCATGCAAGCCCTGTGGCCATAGGTTCACCCCAGCCTTTGTAGTTCAGCAGGGAATCACATATTCCTTGCGGCTCTCCTACTCTCAGCTTAGGAAATCCCATGCTAACCTCGGGGTAAGGTAAGGAGGTTCCTCAATTAATTACACATCATAAGGTGAAGAACAAACTCATACGAAAGCCAATGGATCTGCCTTGAAGACCAGAGTGACAGCATTTAGCATTAACATCCCAAAGGCAGATACTCACTTCTCAGCGATGAAGATCTCAACATTGACCAGATCAACAAACAGTTTGAATGACATACTAAAGGAAGCTGCACTTGAAAGTAGGCGGTAGAATGTAAAGCAAAGCTCCAGCAAGTTCTCAGTAGAAACTAAACAGCTTTTGCAAAAGAAATTGGGTCATGAAAGTATTGCAGATAGAACAAAACAGATTAACTTAACTATCAAAGTCCCCTATAAATAAAAATAAAGAGAAGATGTAGCGGAAATTCAGTATTCAAATAATAAGGAAACACTATGCATGTTACCAGCCTGAAAACTGATAAAAAAAGACTTGGAATGGAAGAAATCAAATTTATGCAATAAAGAACCAGTGTACATATAATACAAATCATAAGGTTATGGAAGGAACTTTACAGAGGTCTATACAACTCAAATGGACCAGCCGAGAATAGAAGTGAACAGGTAACTAGACGACCTAACATCAGAAAAGAAGAAATGAAAAGAGGCTTAAAGGCATGAGAGCGGTAAGCACCAGGTGAAGACGGGAATCATTATAGATTAAAGATGATGCAGGAGAAAATTGCAACAGTGAAACTAGCCAATCTTTTTAACAATGCCCTTATCAGCGGAAAAACAATTATTTTTGATACATAAAGAAGGGGATAGAAAGAATCTAAAAAACTACCGACCTATAAGCTTCTGTTTCACTTAACAAACTACCTCACAAAAGTCTCACAACTCGCATCTCTGAAGTCTGGATTCTTACCAGCCTAGAGAATAGGCGGCTTCCGTAGTGGAGGCTCAACACAGACCACAGTCCACACGGCTCACCCACAGAAGAAGAAAAAAATAGAACAAATTATACGAAAATTCCCGTGTGTAATGGCATTGATCGATTACAAAAGGCATTTGACTCTGTACAAATACAGCAGTACTAGCTATTCGAAGACAGGGAGTAAGGAAGTATATGTAAAATTAATGAAGATATATATATGAAGGATGTAACAGCATCCATCAAGCTCCAGACGGAAGCCGATAAAATACCAATTAAAAAAGGTGTTATACAAGTGATACCATCTGCACCAAAACTGTTCACTAGCTTCCCTTGAGGAAACATTCAGGAAGCTAGAATGGAATGGAAAGGGTATCAAATATGAGACAATACCTAAGACCTCTAGATTTGCATGATGATATTGTTCTCTTAAGTGAATCTGCAAATGAAATGCAGCAACTAACGATCTGAACAATTCGAACAGATTACATGTACAGGCGAAGCGCTAGAGATGGTGGACAGTATATATAACCTAGAGCAAAACGTAACAGACAACCCTTAGCGAAAGAGGAAATTAAGTCTTTAACCAGAGCTCCTCCCGGGTATGACCTAAGGATCCGAAACATGAACTACGACCAATTTACTGGATGGGAACTAACAAGTGCCCATAGAGGGATGGAGAGGCTTGCCAATGCTGGGAATTAGCCTTAGAGATCGAATGAGTGATACATGGATCAGGAAACAGACAAAACTGGAAGATATACTTGGGAGCATCAAAAGTAGGAAAGGGACATGGGTTTGTGCATATAGTCTGAGACAGGACGCAGATGGACAAAGTAAGTAACTACTAAGCTATAGAAATATAAGAGACCAAGGGCAACCATAACCGATGGCGAGACGAAGTAACGAACTTTGGAGGCCAGGGCTGGAGACAAAATCATAAGACAACAAAGTAGGAAAAGGATGGGAGAAACCTACGTTCTATGTATATGTGTTTATATATATATATATATATATATATATTATATATTATATAATATATATATTATATATATACTCGTTATAGTCTTGCCACTCAGGGCGTCTGATAGTAAGGACGAAGAGGTAAACTAGACGGCCGTAAAGAACTTCCATGGCTTTATTACACAACGTTTCGAATATGATCAAATGCTCCATCGTCAGTCTGTAATTATGAACCAAAAAAGAATATGCAGTTAGACAACCAATAGATATAAAACATGGTTCCAATATGTAGAAATTAAATGAGGATGCACGTAAAGGGCAACAATTGTACATAAAACCAAGACATAATTCAAAAAGACGATAAAAAGGCATATATAATAAATTACAAACAATTTAACACAACATAAAACTATACAACGAGGGTAAAGCAACTGACCACATTGCGGGTTTGTAAGCGGGTCAAAAGGTGAACAGGTAAGTTGGCTGTGGAGTGTTATTTAGCTCAGGAACATCTTTTGTATAAACAAAGATGCCTGAAATGATTGAGGTCCTGGCGGAGAGGAGAGGGACGTTATTATGTGCAAATCTGTGTTGGAAAAAGGATGTGAAGTGCTGCAAGGAGTGCTCTCTTATGGCTGAGAATGATGTTTATCTAGGGGGCTGCCAGTATGGAGGGGGGGGAGGGGGGAACGAAAGGATTTGCCTTTATGTTCTGCCTATGCGGTGACGTAACCCCGGAGTTGACCCCACGTACCTTGCTTGACAGCTAGGACAAGGTAATAAATATACCACTTTGAACATAAATCGATTGGCAACTCTTAGGCTGTTTCAAAAATTATTGATAGTGTTAGTGTTGCTAAAACAACAGTGAACTTGATTTGGGGGTAATTATCTGGAGGAGAGAGTTTTTAGTTGTTTTCCTTATTTCAAAGCTTATTTACCCATATATGGTAGTTTACAATCTTGATCCCTCTTAACAAGACGGTATACGTTGTGCTTTTGGTAGACTATTTATCACGACAAGGATTTATTTGTTATTTTATCACAAATTTTTAATGATATCCTTTTTTCACGACGAACGTTTTTTTAGAAACTCATTTCCTCGGTGAAAAAAAGACCAATTGCTACATAGGTTATAAGCTCTGGGTGATGAGTTCTTATAACTATTGTTTTATATATGTAGGGGTATAGCTAAGGAAATGGGACCGAGGCCAGTAAAGGTCGGTTTTGCGGTATATGCCTAGTATGAATTGACCGTTATCGTTTGGTGACGAACGGTATCCAAAAGGGTAGTTGTTTGTTCTGTTGTGTTTCGTGGGTGAATTTGATACTCGATGTTTGGAGTTCAATAATTTAGAAACAAATTTATGTGTGATGGATGTTTGAAACGAACGAAGTATCATCAATGTAAGCGTCGGTAGTGTAAAGGTTTGAATTCAGGCTTGAACATGCTTTAAACGGCCGTCTTAGTTTACCTCTTGCGTCTATATATATATATATATATATATTATTATAATATATACATATATATATATATATATATATATATATTATATATATATATATATTTATTATAATATATATATATCTGTGTGTGTGTGTGTGTGTGTTTGTGTGTTGTGTGTGTGTGTGTGTGTGTTGGTGTGGTGTGTACGTATATATACATTTTATATGTGTTATATATATATGTATATATTATATATATATATATATGTAATATACATATAAATGTATATATACCGTACCACACACACACCCACACACCCACACACCCCCACACAAACACACACACACACACAAACACATATATCTTTTTCTATATATATATATATATATATAATACATATCTATATATATATGTGTGTGTGGTGTTGTGTGTGTGTGTGTGTGTGGTGTGTGTTTTTGATGTGGTGTGGTGTGTATGTGTTGTGTTTTTGTGTTGTTGTGTTGTGTGTTTGTGTGTGTACGTCTATATACATTTATTGTTGTATATATATATAATATATATCTATATAATATTATATATATATATACATATAATTATATATGCTTACACACACCACACACAACACACACACGCACACACACACACACACACACACACCACATATATATATATGTGTGTGTGGGTGTGTGTGGGTGGTGTGTGTGTGTCTATGTGTGTGTGTGTACGTAATATCATTTATATGTATATTTGTATATATATATATCTATATATATATATATATATATATATTATATAATAATATTATATATGTAAAATATAATATATATTATATATATAATAGATTTATATATATATATATTATTGTGGTGTGTGTGTGTGTGTGTGTGGGGTGGTGTGTGTGTGTGTAATGTATATATATATATAATTTTTTTTTTTAACGGTAGGTTCATGTTTGGCCGCCGTGGTCCAGCATATACCTTATTATATATTTTTATATATTTTTTTTTGTTTCTCTTTTTGTTCTTTTCAATGTTGTTTATGCTCTGGAGTGAGTACTGGTAGGGTCCCCCAGTTCGTTTCCACGGGGAGAGTGCCGGTGTTACCTTTTAGGTAATCATTCTCTCTATCTTATCCTGGCTTGGGACCAGCACTGCTTGGTCTGGCTTTGCCCACCCAGTGGCTAGGTGGCAATCGAAATGAAGTTCCTTGCCCAAGGGAACAATGCGCTGGCCGGTGACACGAAACCTCGACTCAGATTGCCTGTCGTGACCGTCTTGAGTCCGATGCTCTAAACCACTTCGGCCACCAAGGCCTCTGTATATATATATATATATATATATAATATTATATATATATATATATATATATAATATATATAAACACCCACTACACACACATATATATTAAATATATAAATATATATATGTATTATATATGAATACATATATAAGATATATATATATACATAATCATATATATATATGATAATATATATATATATATATATAAATATAGTTTGTGTGTTTGTGGTGAGTATGTGTGTGTGCGTTTGTGTGTGTGTGTTGTGTGTGTGTGTGTGTGTGTGTGTGTGTGTGTGTGTGTCTGTGTGTGTGTGTGTGTGTAGTGTGTGTGTGTGTGTGTGGTGTGTGTGTGTGTGTGTGATGTGGTGTGTGTGCGGTGTGGTGTGTCTTCTTTCTTTACGTGAGAGTTCAAATGTCTGGAGCCGCCGTGGTCACAGCAGTATATATAAATTATATATGTATATATACTATATATATATATATATATATATATAGATCATATATATATTATTATGTATATATATATATTATATATATATATATATATATAATATATATATATCTATATACTCATATATATTAGTTTTACATACATAACGCATACACCATGCATACTATTTACGCATATATATACATATAGAATAAATAAAAAATAAATAAAGAAATAAATAAATAATATATATATATATTATATATATATATATAATTTATAATTATATATACAATTGAATACATTGATATATATTGTAAATATGTATATACATATAAGGTAATAACATACATACATATATTATATATCTTATAATATATTATATATACTTAATATATATAAAATGTACAATAATATAATGTATATATATATATTAAGACTATGAATATATGTTCTTATGTTATCATCTGTATCTACATATTTACACATATATATCAACTCTCTCATTCAAATGTTATATATATATATAGATTATATATTATATATATTATATATAGATATATTTATTATTTATTTATTTGATTTATTTATTTAATCTATAGTATATATAGCGTACTACGTATGCATGGGTGTATGCGTGTGTAATGTCAACTATATATAATATATATATATATATATATCTATATATATATATATATATATCTATGATATATATATACATATATATATAATATATATATATTGGATATATATATATATATATATATATATATATATATATATATTTATATATAGTGCTGTGACCACGGCGGCTCAGACATGAACCTACCGTTAAAGAAAGAAGACACACACACACGCACACACACCACTCACACACACAGACGCACACACACACATACACACCACACACACACACCCACACTGGGAGACGATACACACACACACACACCACCATCACACAGACACACACACACACCAAAAACTCACACACACATATATATACAATTATATATCAATATATAGGTTTATATATGTGGACACACCCACACACACACACACACAAACACACACACACACACACACAAACACACACACAACA
>NC_051397.1:20939629-20944629 GCF_015228065.2 Penaeus monodon
CCCGCATAGCAGAACAATAAGCGAAGTACTTTCGTACTGCCTCCCCCTGAGTAAACCATCATTCTCAGCTAAGAGAGCACTCCTTGCAGCAACTCACATCCTTTTTCCACACGATTTTCACATACTAACGTCCCTCTCCTCTCGCAGGACCTCATCTTTCAGATCTTTTGTTCTACAAGATGTACTCCTGAGCTAAGATAACACCTTCCAACAGCACTACCCTGTTCACTTTTGACCCCGCCTTACAACCCGCAATTGGTCCAGTTTGCTTACCTCGTTTAATTAAAAATAAAAAAAAATTTTTTTTGGGGGTTTTTTTAAAAAAAAAAAAACTTTTTTTTTTTTTTGGGGGGGGTAAAAAAAAAAAGAAATAAAATGTAAATGTTTTATTTTTGTGTTAACAATTTTTTTTTTTTGGGTTTTGTAATTTTATATATATTGGGCCTTTATCGTCTTTTTTGAATATGTCTTTGGTTTTATGTACAATTGTGTTTGCCCTTACCGTTCATCCTCATTAATTTATACATATTGAGAACCATGTTTTTTATATCATTGTTTGTCTAACTGCATATTCTTTTTTTGGTCATTAATTACAGCCTGACTATGGGGATTTGATCATCTTCGAAACGTTTTGTATAATCATAGTTCTTTACGGCCGTCTTAGTTTACCTCTTCGTCCTTACTATCAGACGCCTGGTGGCATCTATAACGACGTATATATATATATATATATATATATATATATATATATATATATATAATATATATATATATAAACACATATACATAGAACGTAGGTTTCTCCCATCCTTTTCCTACTTTGTTGTCTTATGATTTTGTTCTCCAGCCCTGGCCCCAAAGTTTCGTACTTCGTCTCGCCATCTTGTTATTGGTTTGCCCTTGGTCTCTTTATATTTTCTATAGCTTAGTATGTTACTTATTTGCCCTCTGTCCGTCCTGTCTCAACATATATTAAACAACCCTTTCTTTCTACTTTTGTGCTCCAAGTAATCTTTCCAGTTTTGTCTGTTTCCTATCCTGTCTCACTCATTCGATCTCTAAGGCAATTCCCAGCATCAGCCCTCTCCATCCATCTCTGGGCACTTGTTAGTTTCCCCTCTCCATAAATTGGTCGTAGTCCATGTTTCGGATCCATAGGTCCATACCTGGAGGACGCTCTGGTTAAAGACTTAATTTCCTCTTCGCTACCAATGTTTGTCTGTACGTTTTGCTCTAGGTATATATACTTGTCCACCATCTCCTAAGCGCTTCGCCTTGTACATGTATCTGTTCGATTGTTCAGATCGTTAGTTGTCTGCATTTCATTTGGCAGATTCCTTAAGAGAACAATATCATCTGCAATCTTAGAGTGTTTAGGTTATTTGTCTCATATTTTGTACCCTTTCCATTCATTCTAGCTTCCTGAATGTTTCCTCAAGGGAAGCTGTTGACATTTTGGTGAGATGGTATCACTTGCTAACACCTTTTAATTGGTATTTTATGGCTTCGTCTGGAGCTTTGATGGATGCTGTTCTCATCTTCATAATATATATTCCATTATTTTACAATATACCTTCTTACTCCCTGTCTTCGAATAGCTAGTACTGCTGGTATTTGTACAGAGTCCAAATTGCCTTTTTGTATCGATAAATGCCATACACACGTATTTTCTTATATTTGGTTTTATTTTTTTCTCTTCTTTGGGTGAGCGTGTGGATGTGGTCTGGTGTTGAGACTCCACTACGGAAGCCTGCCTATTCTCTAGGCTGGTAAGGAATCCAGACTGTCAGAGATGCGAGTTGTGAAGACTTTTTGTGATAAGTTTTGTAAGTGAAAAAAGCTTATATTCGTAGTTTTAGATTCTTTCTATCCCTTCTTATGTATCAAAATAATTGTTTTACCGCTGATAAGGCATTTGTCAAAGATTGGCTAGTTTCAACTGTTGCAATTTCTCCTCATCTATCTTTTAAGTCTATACTGATCCGTCTTCACCTGGTGCTTTACCTCTCTTCATGCCTTTAAGCCTCTTTTCATTTCTTCTTTTTCTGATGTAGGTACGTCTAGTTACCTTTGTTTCACTTCTATTCTCGGCTGTCCATTTGATTTGTATAGAATCTCTGTAAAAGTCTCCACTAACCTTTTATGATTTTCGTTTATATATGTCTGGTTTCTTAGTGCATAATTTTGATTTCTCCCTATTCCAAGTCTTTTTTTATCAGTTTTCAGCGGTACCTGCTATCAGTGTTTCCTTTATTATTTGAGTATTGAATGTCCGTACATCTTCTCTTTTCTTTTTATTTATAGTCCTTTGATAGTTCAGTCTACATTCTGTTTTTGTTTCCTATCTGACCATACGTCATGACCCATTTCTTTTGGGGGGGGGGGGCAAAAGCTTTTTAGTTTCTCTGTAACTTGCTGGAGCTTTGCTTTACATTCTTACCGCCGTACTTCAAGTGCAGGCTTCCTTTAATTTGTCATCAACTGTTTGTTATCTGTCATGTTGAGATCCTTCATCGCTGAGAGTGAGTATCTGCTTTGGATGTTAATGCCTAAATTGCTTCACTCTGGTCTTCACAAGTCAGCTTACATTTGGCTTTCGTATGAGTTTGTTCTTCTACCTTATGAGGTGTAATTTAATTTGAGGAACCTCCTACCTTACCTGAGGTTAGCATGGTGATTTCTAAGCTGAAGAGTAGGAGACCGCAAGAATATGTGTATCCCTGCTGAACTACTAAGCTGGGGGTGAACCTATGGCACAGTGCTTGCCTGCAATCTTGACGGCCATCTGGCAGTCTGGTTCCATTCTCCCTAACTTGTTGAGGGCATGGTCCATCACTCTTTGGAGAGGGAAAGAGGGTCATTGGGACTGTATAATACCATGGCTTTACACTGCACAGCATACATGCAATGTTTTCGCAACATTCTTCCTGAACGGATCCGCGACCACTACTAAGGCACCTGAGACCGGAGCATCTGGGATTCACTCCTGGCAAGGAATCCAAAATAGACCATATCCTAGCCCTTTCAGTATTGCGGAATGTTGTCATGAGTTTCCAGCCATGGGTTGTAGTAGCCTACATCGCCCTCAAAAGATGGTTGACTCTGTGAATCAAGGATCATATGTGAGATTCTGATACTTAGGAGAATTCTATACAGATTATTGGTTAGTATCATCTTATACTGGTACTGAAAGTTCTTAAAGTGTGGTGGGGCCCACTGGAACTTTTTCCTTGTTAATCAGGAGTGAGGCAAGACTGTGTGCACCAACACTTTTTAACCCTGACGAGGACTGGATAATGGGCACTATCTAAATCTATCTACACCCAAAATCAGTGTGAGCAATACTGGGCAATATCAAACCTTATACCCTGACTTCGCCGATGATGTTGCTATCCTATCTGAACTCTGGAATTACTGGTGGCGGTCTGGATGGCATTTAGTTAGCCTTGGGGCCTAGAAGTCTCCTGTCCAAGGATTCAGGACTTTGGGGGCCTGTTAGGGGAATCCAATGCAGTGAGGACATTTGAGTCACAGAGAGCCTTGCACTACCTTGGTAGCACAGTTTTCATATCTCAGTCCAAAGACACATTGGTCTGGCAGCAGGATCTATGAACTCAATCAACAAGAGCATTTGGAAATATCGATACCTATGCAGATGGGCCAAGCTGCCAATTTAGCTCTATGGAATCGAAACCTGGACGCTATATAGTGCTTTTGGACCTCATCTTGATGCCTTTTGTAACAAGTCTCTTCGCCAGATCATGGGATACAGTTGGCAGACCATGTGTCCACCAACGCTACACCATGTAACGCTGGGATCTGTACTTGCTAATTTTTGTCGCCTAAACTCAGGCTATATGGGCGCCTACCTCGTTTCCCTGTGCAAGAACAATCTTGAGTGAGTCGGCCGTGGAAGGACCTAGGAGGTCATGGCTTGGGGAGCTCGACCAGACCTGTCGCGAGGAGTAGAGATGGGCAGAGAGCCAATCAGGAGACTCGCCATGAGAGACCCTCGTGGCTGGAAGCGAAGGCTAGATGTGGCCATGCTCCCTAGTCGGCGTTAGCCCTTTGATGATGATGCTATATATGTATATATATACATATATACATACATATGAATATGTATACATATATACATATGAATATGTATACATAATTTTTTTTTATAGAGAGAGAGAGAAATGAATCCAAATGTATATATACTATATATATATATATATAATATATATAATATTATATATATATATTCATATATATATAAGTATATCTATTAGGATAGATAGATATGGTTTTATCATATTATATAATATAATATATAATATCTATATATATATATATATATATATATTATATATGTTATTAGATTATGTATATGTACTGTATAATGTATGTATTTTTATGATATAAACCACATATATGAAAATCTATATCTATTAATATCTCTCTCTCTCCCTCTCTCCTCTCTCTCTCTCTCTCTCTCTCTCTCTCTCTCTCTCCCTCTCTCTCTCTCTCGCTCTCTCTCTCTCTATATATATATATATTTAAGTATATATATAATCTATATATGTAATATGATATATCTCTCATATATATTACAGATATATATAGATATTAGATTAGATAGATTAGATAGATAGATGGATAGATATGATATATATATATATATATAGATATTAATATATAGATTATATAGATATATATATATATATATAGCTATAATAAATATATATAGATCTATGTAGCATATATATATAAGTATATATATAGCTGGACTATATAAAGCTATAGATAGATATGTATAATACATATATATTAGATATATATATATATAGTAGATATATATTATAGATAGATAGATAGATAGATAGGCAATAGATAGATAGGATAATAGATAGATAGATAGATACTATAGCTATATATATATATTATATAATATATATAATAGTATATCCTATATATATATATATATATAGCTAGAAAAAATTAAAAAAAGGATAGAT
>NC_051397.1:20959629-20962129 GCF_015228065.2 Penaeus monodon
TCGTTACCTTTTAGGTAATCATTTCTCTCTATTTTATCCGGGCTGGGGACCACACTGACTTGGGCTGCTTGGCCACCCAATGGCTTAGGTAGACAATCGAGGTGAAGCTCCTGCCCAAACGAACAAACGCGCGGCAGGTGAATCGAACCCTCGAACTCAGATTGCCGTCGTGCCAGTCTTGAGTCCGATGCTCTAACCACACACACACACACAAAGATATCCACTCACACACACACACAACACACACACACACACACACACACACACACACACACACACACACACATATATATATATATATATATATATATATATATATATACATATATATATATATTATATGTGGGTGTGTGTGTGTATGTGTGTGTGTGGTGTGGGGGTGTGTGTGTGTAGTGTGGTGTGGTGTGTGTCGAGGGTGTGTGTCTGGTGTGTGTGTGTGGGTGTGTGTTTATATAGACATATACATAGACACCACACATATATTGCACAGGTATATATATCAAAATACAAAACTATATATATAGAGATATATATACACACACACACACACACAGCCACGTGTGTGTGTGTGCGTGGTGTGTCTGTGTGTGTGTGTGTTTGTGTTAGCATTTGTGTGGGTGTGTAGTGTGTGTGTGTGTGTGTGTGGTGTGTGTGTGTGTGCTGTGTGTGTGTCGTGTGTGTGATGTGTGTGTTGTATGTGTGTGTGTGTGTATGTGTGATGTATATATACACACACACCACATATATAGATATCAGATATAGGATATGTATATAGAGATAATTATAATATATATATATTATATTATTAGAATATAATATAATTTATTTCTTTATGTATTTATTTATAGATATATTAAAATATATATCCATTATTGATATGGTAGATATATATATATATATATATCGATATCTAGAGAGAGATATAATATATAATATATATATCATATATAATATAATATACACACACACACACACACCACACACACCACACACCACACCCACCACACACAACACACACCCACACACCAACACACACCCACACACACACACACATATATATATATATAATAATATATATATAAATATATATATATATATATAATATATAATATATATATATATATAAATTTTTTTTTTTTTCCCCCCCCCCCAAACCCCAAAATTGAAGAGCACTGCGAGAACAATTCATGTCGAACATAATTGCAAAAACAACAAACAGCGAAAATACAAAGAAGAAGCACACGTATTTTGCAGACAGCCTTTCCGCATTTATTGCCTTCATCAGGTCAGTTGCTGCTACATCATCCCTGATGAAGCAGAAAATGCGATGAGCATGTCGCATATTCGTGTGTTTTCTTGCACTTCCCTTCCTTGTTTTACTTTCCATATACATTCAATACATATACAATATCTTATATATATATATATATATATATATATATATCTATATATATATCTATATAATATTATATATATTATGGGGGTAGATATATATATATATGTATTATATATAGTATATATATATAATATATATATACTATTATATATATATATATAATATATATAGTAACACATACATATACACATATAATTTCTGAAGATAAAAAAATATATACATACACAATAAACACACAAAAAAACAACACACACAGAAACACAAACACACACACACACACACACAACCCACACACACCACACACACACACACACACACATATACACATAGATAACATACATACATACAAACATATATATATATTATATAATATATATATATATATATGTATATATATATCTCTATATTTATATATATATATATATATATATAGGATATATATATATAATATATATATAGTATATATACTATATATATATATATGTATATATATATATATCATATATATATATATATGTATATATATATATATATATATATATTTATATAATATTATATAGTATATATATATATATATATCTATATATATATATGTCTATATATATATATATATTTTTATGTGTGTTGGATATGTGTTGTGTGTGTGTGTGTGTGGTGTGTGTGTGTGTGAGTGTGTGTGTGTGGGTGTGTGTGTGGTGTGTGTGTGTTGTGTGTGTGTGTGTGTGTGTGTGTGTGTATGTGTGTGTGTGTGTGTGTGTGGGTGTGTGTGTTTCTGTCTGTGGGTTATGGTGTTATTGTTGTATGTATGTATCTCTTATTTTTCAGAAATATTATAATGTGTATATGTATGTTATTTATATACTATATATATATATATATATATATATTATTATATATATTTATATATAATAATCTATATATATGTGTGGTGTGTGTGTGGGTGTTTGTGTGTGTGTGTGTTGTGTGTGTGTGTGTGTGTGATGAATGTATATGGAAGTAGAAACAAGAGGGAAAGTGCAAGAAAACACACGAATCTGAGTTCGAGGGTTCGAGTCACCGGCCGGACGCGGTGTTTCATTGGCAATGAACTTCACCTTCGTTGCC
>NC_051397.1:20967129-20972129 GCF_015228065.2 Penaeus monodon
ACACACACACACACCACACACACACACACGTGCGCGCACACACACACACCACGTTGGTCGCGCGCGCACACACACACACACACACACACACACCACACACACACATCACACACACGCACACACACACACAAGCACACTCATACACGCACGCACACACACCCAACACACACACACACACACACACACAACATTTATATATATATTATAGATATACTATATATATATATATAGATTATATACGATACACAAAACATATAGATCTAATATATACATATATATATATATATAATAGATATATATACAATATATATAACATATAATATATATATTATTATATTACCTATATATATATATATATATAATATATATATATATATATATATATACCACACCACACACAC
Organism: Penaeus monodon; assembly: GCF_015228065.2. Lineage (NCBI taxonomy): Eukaryota > Metazoa > Arthropoda > Malacostraca > Decapoda > Penaeidae > Penaeus > Penaeus monodon. Next base: position 20,967,531 of record NC_051397.1, read on the forward strand.
ACACACCTACACACCACAACACACACACACAACATATATTATATATATATAGATATATATATATTTATATATAGAGTTATATATATATATATCGTGGAGTTGTGTGTGTGGTGTGTGAGACAAGGTATGAATGAGAATGAATATCTTCACAAACAAGGGATGTAGTTGACCGTTTCGATTTGCGTTCTTCGTCAGAAATACATGTAGTCTTCACCCTGGAAAAGGAACAGGAACCAGATTCGAAATCTAAAATTGATGATAGAGAGAAAACAGAGAACATTCAAAAAGACCTATAATGTATGTTTCATCGATACGGAAAGCTTTTGATTACTGTGATCACGATATCCTCTGGATAACATGAACGATATGAAGTTTCCAAACACATCATCCAACAATTGAAAGTCATGATTGACCAACAACAAGCAGCTGTTAAGAACCACTTATGGGTTACAGAATCGTTTGAAGTCAAACAAGGAGTGCGACAGGTTGCATTCGTGCTCGCACCTCTTTAACATATATTCTGAAACAATTATGAGAGGTGCTCTAGAGAAATTTTGAAAGGAAACTGTAGATGTTGGAGGATACAAATATCAACTAGAAGGTACGGGGGGCGGATGACTAGTTTTGATTGCCAGCAGTATCGCCTGAATAAAACAACTACTAGATAAAATTAGAGGCTGGCTTGTTCTTAATTGCCAAAAAAAAAATTAAGATAATGAGATTCATAAGATAACCGGCAATGAACAAATGTATGAAACATGTTACAATCAATGGAATTGATTGTGGAAAATGTGAAGAGTTACTTATCTTGAGCTGTTTAACTAATACAATGATGATTCACCGGAGATAAAAGAAGAAGTACCATTGCCAAAACGCACAATATGCTCTCAATAACATCTGGAAAAGGACCGAAGCATTAACCGTACGGACAAAAGCTGAGGTTATGAAACTCATTAGTTTTCCCAACTGCATCATATGGTCTGTGTGTTGGGTGCTGAAGTAGAAAGACAAGAAAAAGATCAATAGTTTTGAAAATTGTGATGTTACAGACGAGTACTGCGTATTAGCTGGACAGAGAAGAAGATGAATGATGAAGTGCTTAGAAAAATAAAGTGTAAGACGGCTGTTGGACATCTTGAAAGGAGGAAAATTAAAAGTTTATTGGTCATGTGATGAGAAGTAAAAGTATGGAGAAAGGACTTTGCTGACAGAGATGGTGATAGGAAACAGAGGAAGAGCAAACCGAAGACAGACTGAGCGACAAAATCAAAGATATTGGCGGGGCTGTCGATGGTACAAGTGGAAAGAAAGGCGTAAGATCGAGTTAGTGGCGAAGGATGGTGATAGAGGTCACGGCTGCTCAAAACATGAGCATACGTTATTGCTGATGAGTATATATATATATATATATATATATAATATATCATATATAATTAGTATATATATATATATATAATATATTATATTGATTTTATTTATTCTTCATTCATTCATCATTCATTCATTTATATTTACAAATATATGTATAAACTATGGCTATAGATTAGAGAAGTACATATGTAGATTTTTTTCTCTCGCTCTCTTTTTTTTTCTATTTTTTTCTTTTTGCTTACGGTAGTTCATGTTTGAGGCGCCGCGGTCACAGAACGATACTTATTGTTAGTTTCATGTTTTTTCTTTTTTTTTTTTGAGGTTCTTTGAGTGAGTACGTGGTAGGGTCCCCAGTACCTTTCCACGGGAGTGCGTGTTACCGTTATAGGTAATCATCTCTCTAATTTTATCCGGGCTTGGGACCAGCACTGACTTCAGCTGCTTGTCCACCGGTGGCTAGGTAGGCAAATCGGGTGAAGTTCCTTGCCCACGGAACAACGCGCCGGCGGTGACTCGAACCTCGACTCAGATTGCGTCCGGACAGTCTTTAGTCGATGCTCTAACACCCCCCGTCCCACCGCGGCCTATATACATATTATTACTAAGTTATATATAGATAGATCACTATAGAATAGATAATAGAATATTTACACATACACACCGACATAAACACATTCCTATATCGATATATGTGGTGTTGTGGTGGTGTTGTGTGTGTGGGTGTGTGTTGTGTTTGTGTGTGTGCGCGTGCGTTGTGTGCGTGTGTCTTTGTGTGTCTGTGTGTGTGTGAAGTGTGTGTGGTGTGTGTGTGTGTGTGTCGTGTGTGTGTGTGTGTGTGTATATACATATATATATAGAATATATATATATATATATATATATCGATATATATATATATATATATACATATATGTAGGTATGTATGTGTGTTTGTGTGCGGTACGCGCGGGTGTGTGTTATATATATATATCTATAATAATATATATATATATATATAGCTAGATATAATATATGATATATATATATATATAATATTATATGTGTGGTGTGTGTGTGTGCGTGTGTGTGTGTGTTTGTGTGTGTGTGTGTATGTCGTTTGTGTGTGTGTGTGGGTGTGGTGTGTGTGTGTGTGTTGGTGTGTGTGTGTGTGGTCGTGGAGTGAGTGTCGTGTGTGTTGCTTATGTGTGTGTGAATAGTGTGGGTGTGTGTGTGTGTGTGTACTATCAGTATAACGAAAGATAATATATATATATATATATAATAGTATATATATTAGATATATATGATATAGAGATGAGAGATATAGGTATGTATATATATATAGAGATAGATATAATAGATAGATAGATAGCCTATATGAGTGTATATAATAGATATTAGAGAGTGTATATGATATATAGATATGTGATTATAGTATAATACGTGAGATATATATATATATAGATTATATATATTTATAAAATATATATATAATATATTATAGATATATATATAGATGATATATATATAGATATATATATATTGTAGATTACATGTGTCGGTATATGTTGTATATATATACATAAAAAATATATATGTATATAGATAGATATATATATAGAGATAGAAGATATATTATATATATTAGATAGAGAAGGATATATATGTATCTATATATAAATTATATATATAGATCTATATATATATATATATATATAATATATCTATGTATATTCCATAGTCATATTTAATGGTTTATTTGCATACATGTACTATACATGTTTATAAATATATATATATATATAATATACTAATATATATATACAATATATATATATATATATATATATATATATATATACCATAAATAATATATATAGATATATATAGATAAATATATATTATAGATAATATAATATAGAATATACAAACATACACAGCCACACAACACCCACACACCAAAAAAACAACACACACCAACACACACGCCACACAAACACACACACCACACACCACACACACACACACACTCACACACCATACACGACACACAACACACACACCACACACACACAGAACACACACACACGCGCACACACCCACCCACCACAACACACACACACCACACAACACACACACCATATATATTATATATAATATTTATATATATATATATATATCTATATATATATATACTAACATATATTATATATATAGGTTGTGTTTGTTTGTGTGTGTGGGTGTTTGTGTGTGCTGTGTGGGAGGAGTGATGTGTGTATTAATCTATCCATTTTTTTAAAAAAAAAAAAAAAAAAAAAAAAAGATAAAAAAAAATATATATATATATAGGATATAATATATATATAGTACATATATATATATATATATATTAGATATCATATATATATATATATATATATATATATATATATATTATATTATATATATTATTACATATATATATATATATATATATATATATATATACTATATAATATATATTATATAGAGGAGAGAGAAGAGAGAGAGAGAGAGAGAGAGGAGAGAGAGAAAGACGAGAGAGAGAGAGATGAGAGAGAGAGAGAGGAGAAGACGAGAGAAAGAGAAGAGAGAGAGAGATGAGAGAGTGAGAGAGAGATGAGAGAGAGGAGAGAGAGAAGAGAGACGAGAGATGCGGAGAGAGAGAGAGAGGACGAGAGAGATAGAAAGATAGATAGATAGATAGTATAAAATTATAGAAAAGATAGATAGATAGATAGATTCATATATTATAATATATATATTATATATATATATATATATATATATATATTATATATATATATCTCTATATATATGGGTGTGAAGTATGATAATATATATGATATATAGATATATATATAGTATATTATAAAGATATATAGATATATATGAATATTACACCATACACACAACACATACACACACACATACAGACACACACACACACAAACAGACACCCCCACACACACACACACACACACACACAACACACCACACACACACACAACACACACACACACAGTCACACCACCACATATAGATATAGTGATAATAGGAGAATGAGATATAGATATATATATATATATATATATATATATATATATATTTTATATATCTATATATATATATATATATATATATATATAATATATATATATATATATATATATATATATATATATGTATATGTATCTGTGAATTATATTTATGTGTGTGTATTATATACAT
>NC_051397.1:20980944-20998444 GCF_015228065.2 Penaeus monodon
AAATAAGTAAATAATTATCTAGCTTAACCCTGTCCTACATTAATTACGGACGTAACCGCGGTCACACCGACTCAAAGTTCCGATGAAGAATAATGTTACTGTACCTACGTCGAACATCGGAGCCAGATCTATAGGGTTTACGCACCCCAGGGTAATATTGGCAATCCTGTGCTTTATGATATGGGGAGATTCCTAACTATTTCAATTAATAAATTTTAATAAAATTGTGTACACTCCGTTCTAGCGGATGAAGTGTCACCAAAAAGCATGAAATTACTTTCCCTAGGTGACCGGAAGAGAAAAGGTCAGGTCAGGTCAAGACCACAACTGACCGACCACAAGCGAAAGAAAGCGCAGACAGGTCTGGGCAAGGGGAGGAAAGAGATAAAATGAAATGATATCGTGATAAGATAAAATCACGAACGTGTTAAATTCGTTGCAGATGAAACAAATCTCTAATAATGAGAGAAATTAATTAATTACTAACTAACGAACGATATTCATGTTTGTTGACCACATACCACAATCACACGGTAATGCGATCTGAGGTCAAAAGAATAGTGTGAGAACATGCCATTTGCTGTCATTTAGCACTTTTTACCCCAAAACCAATGGCTTAACACATATATGGGCGAAGAGGGAAGGGAAAGAATTAATAGAAAGGGGCCCAAACGTGTCCTTACATGTTTTTTTTCTTTGACATGTCTTCGGGAACGGTCGAGCGGTTTTTCTTCTTTGGAGGTGGTGTTCGTGCTGGGAGCCGGAAGGATGCAGCATCACTGCTACTACCAGATATAAAGGGTGTAGAACTATTATAATGGCTTTGCAGGGGTAGTGATACTGGTTAACGGTGTGACTCTTTATTAATAAGAGTTGACACACAGTATGGGAATACAAGAGACGATGTCTATATATATATATATGGGTAATAGCGGTATGCTGGGTCGCGGGTCATATCAGCCAGCCCAGAGGGGGAGGGCTAGGCTGACCTTACCACATTGAGCTCTGGTCACGTACTGAAGGGTCAAACGAGATCAGATAATGGTGTAATCTTTGCCATCGCTGAGTGAATGGTTCCTATTTGGGACTTGGAGCCACGTGGCAAACAGCCATGTGGTCCTCTGGTAACAGAAATAGACTTATGTATATGCTATACTAGTGATGACGTGTCTTCTTAGAATAGATAAGTCCCATCCAACATGGTTTAATCTGTTTTTGAGTAAAACGAGTTACTATTTGTCACCTCAGTTGCTGTGGTTTCTGATGTGGCGTATTCAGGAATGTATAGATTGTCGTCTTCATAGATCTCTAGGACAACAAAGAAGCCGTTTCTTTGTAGCATGATAGGGATGATGTTGCGAATTTTCTTGGCGTTGTACTAGCAGCAATGAGATGGCTAGTATTTTTGGGTTTGTGTTAGGTGTGAAGGTGTTGCTGATTTGGGGAGATGGGGGTAGAGTTGTCCTGGAGGTAGATGCAGTGTGCTAGTCTGGGCAGGCAGTGTGGCAGATTGTGGTGTATGTGATTTTGTTTTCCCTAAGCTGAGTTTGTTTTGCTTTCAGTATTTACATTCTTTTGGGGCAGGATCTGCCAGCTGCAACGTGCGACCCCTCGCAGTTGCATTTGATGCTCTCCTTGCATTTGGCAAAGAAGTGACCTTCGCCACCACAACGAAAGCGTTTCTGTGTGTGTGCATGTGTGTTTGTTGTGTTCGAACCTGTAGCAGTTTAAGCATGTCAGTTGACATAAAGCACTCTGGTATATTTATAAGTTAGGACCGATGGATTGAACATCATGATCCCTCGTGAGAGAAGTTTCTGGGCTTCCTCTGGGACAGAGATTAAAAATCTTAAAGATTCGTGACCCAGGAGACTTGTAAACGTCAAGGACAGTGACACCGTTCTTGGCGGATACTTCTTGGCTAATTAACTCACACTATCATGGAGGATCGTCCTGTGATCTTTTTAGCCATTTATATAGATTATTATTTTTTCGAGAGGAGGACGGAATAAATCTATGGTCTTTAATTTTTGGCCTTTGGTCGAGAAATGGGTATTGTAATTGTACCGTCACTTTAAACAAAATTTTAAATTTGATAGAGGTGTGTGACTAACACCAGTGAGGTGAGATAGATTTATGACATATCTAGATATTATAAAATAGCTTGGGAAATGATGTTAAAGGTTTATCTAGAGTGCTGATTAAAATCGATTAAAGTGGCTGAAGTGTAAAAAAGGAAGATCCTACTGTTATTCGTTTTCTAATAAAAATGACTAGAAAGGTAGTCATAAGATCTGCCTACCAGTCTAAAAAAGGGTAGTTTAAGAGCATTCGCCAAATAAGGCCCCCAGACACCTCTCCAACTGGAGGTAATTCCATCATCACAGAGCTGAAGAGGGTTTTAGTTCACCAATGGGTGTGCAGTAGTTACTAACCAAAAAATCTTAAAAGAAAAGTAGTCAGGCAAAGTCAATTGCAAATGAAGGTCAAACAATGAGGGTGCACAACAGCCAGAGTATCATGCAAGGCCAAGGTGTGCTTGCTGTGGAGGAGTCAAATCCCCTTCGCAACAAACAATATACCCGAAACCTAGAGGTCCTGAGACTGCACATGCATCGGCTCCAGTTTGTACATGCTTGTCTGCAAATGAATGAGGTAAAGCATAAACCCGGGTTTTTGCCACCAAAGAAATACACTGCGTAGTGTGAGAACCTATCTGGATAAGAATGTTTTCTTCTTGTTCTTATCTTTAACGATCTATAATCTGTACGCACATAGAAACAAGATGATAGTAACTGTTTACAAAACAATTAAACCTTTAGGGACTTATACGAAAAAATTACTGTAAGCATTCTGTCATTTTGTTCCGAGGGGGAAGGGTCGGCAAGTTGCAGCTGGGCATATCGCCCCAAAGAATGTGAAATACTGAAAGCAAAACAACTCAGCTTAGGAAAACAAAATCACATGACACCACAACTGCCACACTGCCTGCCCAGACTAGCACACTGCATCTTACCTCCAGGGACCACTCACCCCCATCTCCCAAATCAGCAACACCTTCACACTAACACAAACCCAAAAAAATATAGCCATCTACATTGCTGCTAAGTACAACGCCCAAGAAATTCGCAGAAACATCATCCCTATCATGCTACCAAGAAACGGTTCTTGTGTCCTAGAGATCTATGAAGGACGACAATCTATACAATCCTGAATACGCCCACATCAGAACCACAGCAACTGATTGAAAAATAGTAACTCGTTTACTCAAAACAGATTTTAAAACCATGTTGGATGGGACCTTATATATTCTAAGAAGACAAGTTCATCACTAGTATAGCATATACATAAGTCTATTCGTTACCAGAGGGGACCCACATGGCGTTGGCCACGTGGCTCAAGTCCCAAATAGAAACCATTCACTCAGCGATGGCAAAAGATTACACCCATTATCTGATCTCGTTTGACCCTTCAGTACGTGACCAGAGCTCCAAGGTGTAAGGTCAGCCTAGCCCTACCCCTCTGGATGGCGATATGACCCGCGAACCCCAGCATACCGCTATTACCCATATATCGATATATAGACATCGTCTCTTGTATTCCCATACTGTGTGTAACTCTATTAATAAAGAGTCCACACCGTAACCAGTATCACTACCCCTGCACAAGCCATTATAATAGTTATTACACCTCTTTATATCTGGTAGTAGGCAGTGACGCTGCATCCTTCCGGCTCAGCACGAACACCACCTCCAAAGAAGAAACACCGCGTCGGGACCGTTCCCGGAAGACATGTCAAAGAAAAAAAAACATTGTAAGGACACGTTGGGCCCCTTTCATTAATTCTTCCCTTCCCTCTTTGCCCATATCATGTGTTAAGCATTGGTTTTGGGTAAAAAAGTGCATAAATGACAGCACAATGGCATTGTTCTCCACCACTATCTTTGACTCAGATCGCATTACAGTTCGTGATTGTGGTATTGGTCAACAACAGAATATCGTTCGTTAGTTAAGTAATTAAATTAAATTTCTCCTCATTATTAGAGATTTGTTCATATGCAAAACGAGATTTAAACACGTTCGTGATTAATTATCTGATCACGATACATTTCAATTTTATCTCTGGCCTCCCCTTCTGCCCAGACATGTCTGCGCTTTTGTCGTTGTGGTCGGTCAGTTTTGGTCTTGACCTGACCTGACCTTTTCCTCGTTCCGGTCAAAACCTAGGGATTAACCGTAGCATTTTACATTGCTTTGGTGCCACGGTTCTATCGGCGCTAGAACGGAGCGTTTTGTAACACAATTTTATTTAAAAATTTATTATATTGAATATAGCGTAGGATCTCCCCCATATCATAAAGCACAGGATTGCCATATACCCTGGGGTTGCGTAAACGCCTAATAGATCTGGGCTCGATTGTTCGGACGTAGGTACAGGTAAAACCATTATTCGTTCGATCGCGGCAACTTTGAGTCGGGTGTGACCCGCGGTTACGTCCGTTAATTAATGTAGGACTAGGGTTTTAAGCTAGAATAATTATTCACTTATTAAATCACACCTTTCACCCTCTTGAAGTCTGCTAGCATGTTTTTGGTAATTCCAAGTGATCATGTGATTCGTAAATATCATAAGGAAATGTCGCGATGTCGCCCATTCAGCAGGTATTTATAGATATTCCTGGTCGGAGTCGCTTAGGTCAATGTCGGCATAGCTAGGACACTATACCCGGGCAGTTCAGGACTGATGACCCCGAGCAAGATTGCTTGGTAAATAGCTTGTGAAATAGTCTTCATGCACCATTCATTCATGGTACATTCTGTCACATTATCATTATTTTGAATTCATTGTTGTAGTTGAAATAAACTTATATCGCTAGCATTGCTAATTTACCTCAGTTTTCTACCCCCCCCCCAATAGTGAACGTTAATATTCATGTTTTTCTTGGATTCACTCTTTGTGAGGCACTCTCGCTTTCCTATCATTCACGCGTAGCTGTCACTCAAACATGGCAGGACAAAGGACAGTGAACCTTCATAATAGGGTGGTTTGCCTGTGTCTAGTGCTGGTATAAGATTTACGATGATCTCTTTAGCCTGCCAATGTCAGTTGTGAGAGAGTGACTCATACATGATGTACAAATTAAATTTATCGTCTCTGTGTGACGACAATTGGTTCAAGTAAATCCCCTGCGGATTGCCGTCGTCGTTTTCCTCGTCTACTCTCAATCAGAGACGGTTGGTAGTTCAAGCCAGGTCCATGCAGATAGCTACTGACGTCTCCCTCTCCTGTTTTCTTCTTTATCTTTGTGAAAAAAAACACAAAATGAAAAAAAAGACGAAAATAATTTAAAAACCAAAATTAAAAACCGCAAATTTCATAAAAAAAAAAAAACCCGGCTAGTGGTATTTAAAACACCCTACTTCTCTGTTGCCTTTTTCTCTTACTATCTGGCCCATACGTGTATGATCTGGTTCCCCGACTACATATTGCAGTCTGACCGACGATAGCCGACACGGCTTCGAAGGACCCTGCTGCAAACCGGTCACCTTAGGATGCTGTGGGAAGGATGTCAAACGGATGATCGCCATAGGCCTGCGGACAGGCAGAGTTAGGGCCCGGCCCAGGACTACGAGGAAGTCTAGACGAATCGAAGTATAGGGAGGACCTGTGCGAGACTTTCGAGGGCGTGTGGACATCGAGGACGGACAGATTACACCGAGGACCAGGGGGAAGAGTACGACAGGGACGAGCAGCCACGAAGATGCACCAAGACAGCGCACGCGAGATCGAGATGACCAGCCAAATTAGGTCACTCTTGAGGCAAGTCAAAAAGGCCTCAAGGGCGAGGCGCGAGCAGGTGGGCGAGCAATAGCATATACATAAGTCTATTTCTGTTACCAGTGGCAAACAGCCACGTGGCTCCAAGTCCCAAATAGGAACCATTCACTCAGCGAGAGCGTAGATGACACCGTTTTCTGATCTGTTTGACCCTTCAGTTCACGACCAGCACATGGGAAAAGGTAAGGAGGGCCCAGCCCTTCTCCCTCTGGGGAGGCTGACCTGACACGGCAGCCGCTTTACCCAGACATCGTCTCATGTGTTCCCATACTGTGTGTCAACTCTATTAATAAAGAGTCAGCCATTATACCAGTATCAATACTCCTGCAAGCCATGTAATTGGGTTCAGTACCTGTGTAGCTAGTCTTGATAACGATGGACAAAAAAAATTGGATAGATTTAGTTTAAAAAGTAGCATGTATCAGAGTTCGCCCCGGTAAATTAGGAAAAAAAAAAAAAAAAAAAAAATCACCAACTTAAAGGTAGGAACTACCGCCCTTCTCCCACTCATTCATAATAATGTAAAAGTTTCAGATCCCGTAGATGTTATAAATTTTTTTGAAGAATACTGGGCCAGAATATTCTACCCTCACCCTCCTCATCCCCTGTTCACTCACAGAATTCAAGAAATTGATACCTGAGTCAAGAGTACAGGGTAGAAAGTAACCCAGAGCCAGTTATTTTGTCTGGAAGGGATGGACGACACCTGCAAACAAAAGCCCCACCTCGTGTGAGGAAGTAAAACAGAAAATGAAAAAAGGTTTCCTCGTAAGGCTCCGGCTCCTTACAAAATCAGACGCGACGTCTTATTCACCTTCCTGAAAACCTTATAAAGCTTTGACTGACCTTTACAATGTCTCTCAATACCAGCTATTTTTCCTCTCCCTTTAAGATTGCTTTAGTGGCCCTAATTCCTAAGCCACAAAAAGACTTTACTGCCCCCAAAAAGTTATCGCCCTATTAGTCACTCGAGACATCAACCAAAATTTTTGAAGAATCATAAACATGCGACTATGGTGGATCTCGAAGACCATAATGAAGAAAGACGTATTAAACATCATCGCAAACTACATAAACAACAACAAAGACCGACGACTAAAGATGTTCTGTCACAGAAGATGTAGAGCAAGCCTTTTACATGGTATTGGCATGCTGGAAACTGTGCATGAAATTTAACTTCCACCCTTTTATTTAAAAGTTGCACGCAGTTTCCTTGATAACCGCAGATTAAAATAAAATTCTTTAAAAAAAGTTTCTGGCACCATTTCAATGTATTCTGGAGCACACTCAGCCCAAATACTCTATACATTATGTACAAAAAACACAATGTGCTTTCAAATGTGTTCGCGCATCATTGACGAACTCAACACCTCTGGAAATCAGAGCATAAATGGCGTATCAAGTCTAAACACGACAAATACAAAAGTTCTCTTTGTAGACCACAAAAACTTTCCTTTCGACAACATTTACCTTAACACCTTCGTAAAATACAAGCACCTCTCCAAGTCAGAAACCCCCTTGTACCATCCTTGGTTTAACCTTTGATAAAATACTTTCGATTCTTTACATATCAATTCAAAGGCCGCCTTGGCAAGGAAAAGTCTTAACTTGCCCAAATGGAGTCCCGTATGTACGGCCAGTGTCCTTCCCTCAGGACGCGTGGGCTAGGGCTCCCTATGATCGAATCTGCCTCGCTGCCTGTGGCGAGGAGGCGTTTGTCCTGTTTACCTTCATGGCTTGTGTGGCATCCTTCTGCAAAGGCGGCGCCTGCAATGTGCTTAATTTTTGATCGAACTGGATCCATACGTTGAATATGTCTGCTACCCCAGGCTGGCTGCAATGACCTTCTCACTTCTCTGCCTTTAGACTAGGCATGGTTTTATTGATTCTTTCTCCTTGACAACGCTTATAAAATAGAACTCGATCAAGGTTTTTCCTATGGCGGGGCTTCAGTTAGAGTCGTGTGGGGGGAGTCCATGCCCTTGGCAAGTAGTTGTTCTTTGAGCTGATAGCTTATTAACACCCTCTGGGCTGTGTGGAGACAGCAAGAGGACTTGCTATTTCACAAGCCTTCTTCAGGTCTAGGAATACTACCACAGATGTGAAAGTGCTGCTTGTGCTTAAGAGTGTGGCTATGCGGTGTAATGTGAATCATACCCTTGTGAACCCCTGGAGGTGTTCATGTGGGGTTCCATTTTTCATTGTAGTCGGTTTGTACCATTCTCTCGGCCGTCTTGCCAGAGAGATTGGGCGGTTGTCCATTGCTCCTTTGTTTGGGATGGGCACTTGATAGCCCTCTTCCGCTCTGGGGTACATAGGAAGTTTCCAGACTTGTTGATGGTTGCAGGAGTGGCAAGTTCACCTGGCAGTCCTAGATGGGAAATGATGGATTACAGATTCTCATCAGAACCCCAGGGCTGAGCCGAGAGCTGATTTTGTAGGCTTTTCGGTTCGGCTGCCCTTCCCTCTGATATAATCAAGTCTCTCTGTTATAGGCATTGGTTTGCCTCCGCTTGGGCTGGTAAAAAAAAAGAAAAAGACTGTTTTGCTGCTTGTTCTCACAGAGCACTCGTTGCACCAATCTGTTTTGCTCTTGTTGATGGTTGTTGGTGTGTGCACTCTCAGGGCTGAGTCTTGTGCTCGCCTGACCGTTACTCAGATCTGTAAGGGTGGTTCTTGGTTCAAAAGAACCTCGCCCCTTCCAGCCATTTGTCCTGCCTGACTTCTTATGGCCGATTCCTTGCATCCTGGTTGACAGCTTCCTTAAGAGAGTTCTTTGCCTCAGAATTTGTTTTTCGCACATGTTCACTCTGTAGTTGAGATTTCCTAATTTTTTTTTTGTTTGTTTTTTTTTTTTTTCCCCCCAAAAAAAAATCCAGGTTAAAGAGTACCAGTTGTCCTTTATAACATCCTCTCCACAGGGTGGGTGCATCAGCTATTGTGGAAGTCAAGGGATTGTTGCTCTGACCATGGTGAATCAAGCCCTCTTTGTCAGCTTGGTTGGCAAGCATGAAGACACATACCTGAGGAGTGACCGTCCCCTTTTGTTAATGTCTCCTGGAGCAATGACATTGTCATGTTCCTTCATTGCACTTTTGGGTGGAGATGAACATTTTTTGTATTAAAGCCATATGGATTTCCACACACTATGCTTAGCTGTGTGTTCATGAATGTTACCCCTTGGTGATAGTTACATATGAGGGGCCTTTATATTCGGATTCAGAATATGTTTTATATGACAGTCCTGATAACTCCCTTATGAAGTCCTCGCTGATTGAGAATCTTCATCTGTTTTGCCTGTTTGCCAGGCATCCATGAGTATTTGGTAGTTCTGACCTTTGTTTATTTTTGGCTTTTTCTGATTTCAAGGCTTTGTCTTGTGTGTCTTTCTCATTGCTGACTTTTACCTGGGTACTGTCAGTCCTGTTCTGGCCTGACTGCACAGATTCCTTGTTTTGACTCTGCTGAAGAGGGTATGTAGGATTGGAATAGGTACGGAGTCTTGTCTTAAGGGTGACTGTTGGTTGTTGTGTGGCTCTGTCCCGCTTCCTTTCAGGATTGCAACAGTCCTAGTTCATTACCCGTCATTGGTGCCGTACTGCCCTCTCCCATCTCCTCACTAGACCTCCCCAACGCTATTCCCACTGCAGTGACTACAAGCAGTCAGCAGGAGAGTCATCTTCTCATCAAAGAGGAGATAATTGGGAGGTGAAATGCTTGCCATGCATAAGTCAGTTATTTCATCCTCTCCCACCCCCCCCACCGCGGATTTTAATAAGGGGAAGCTGTAATGTTTAGAACCCTTCTCAACAGCCACAATAGCTATTGTATGGCCACTCACTGGACCATTGGTGCGTGCCCTCTCCATTAAACAGCCACCCCAAAGGCTGATTACCGCAGAGAGGGAGGCTCAGCTCTTGCATCTAAGAGGGAGTTCCAGTGGCAGGACCAGACGATATTGATCAAAGAAGTTGAAAAGTTTTGGAAGAAGAGTGGGAATAAAGATGGGGATAGGGGAAGGATAAGCAGTTGGAGAAAAATGATTTTAGGAGAAGAAAGAGAGCCCTTACTTAACTCAGCATGTCAGATAAATTTTTGGTATAGTTTGTAGATGGTTCTCAAAGTAGGGAAAGGGTGGGGGTGGGCCACGCCACACCGAGGCGACAAAAGAGGGCGGCTGCCAATTCTCGGTGTGTCAGGTATGAGTACCCTATGACCTTGAATGCATACCCGCACTGGAGTTCCGCGCGCTCGCGTTTGTTCTCTGTGTGAAGGTTGGTGAGGGCGCGTTGCACGGGACCCCGTTATACCGAACAGCTGGATTCTCGGCTAACTGGGAGAGGTTGGGATAAAGTTACAGTTACTTTTGCGATTTTGAAGCAGATTGAAGCTCGGAGTGGTTTGGTAATCAGGGGCTTGCATTTCTGCTTATGTCAACAGAAGTTCCCTTTTCGTTGCAGCAGGATTACAGAGAGGCACGGCCCTGCGGCACATCACGATTGATTAATACCACTGGCCGTGACACTGTCCTTTCCCTTGCTGACATAAATTCCTTATGAACAAATTTTGTTCTGGCACGAGTTCTACGCAACCAATGTCACGTGCCAGAAACTGAAACCAGATATGCTGGGGTAAAGATATGGGATGGTCCCATGCTATGGCAAGGATACTGTGATTGGGGTAGGGGGAGGTTATGGCATTCATGTAGGCTCAGGGACAATGTGAAAGTATTTTAAAGTGGTGGATTTGATGGCTGTTCCAGAAAGGGGGAGATAACTTATTAAGAAATTAAAAGTCCAAAAAAAAGACAAAACAGAACACTACATTAAAAATAGAACGGAAAACACAAACAAAAACAAAAACTGAACAAACAAGGGGATAGGGAAAGGTTAAAGGGGGAAAATGAGGAGCAGAAGGTAGCTTCAAAGGATCTGGAAGCGCTAATAACCTGCATCTACTTCATCCCATGCACATGGCATGTCGGCCTGTTTATAGACTCAAGCCTACGCCACTCAATGTCAGAGTTATCAGGAAGCTCTCTCTGTGGGAGTTTCAGAATGTAATAAATCATCCTATTTATCATATAGATCTATAGAGTACTTTATTCTGAAACAACCTGGAGTTTGCGCCTGTTAGTGTATGTTGTTTGTGTTGAAGTACAGTGGTTGTATGTGAGGAGAGGTTTTATCATTGGTTTGTATAAATGCAGCTTCATACGAAGGGCTACACGTTTAATTGATAAAGCGAATGTAAGACTTTTCCTTGCCAAGGCGCCTTTGAATTGATATGTAAAGAAATCGAAGTATTTATCAAAGGTTAACCAAGGCATGTACAAGAGGGTCGACTTGGAGAGGTGCTTGTATTTAATCGAAGGTGTTAAGGTTAAATGTAGTAAGGGAATTTTTTGTGGTCTTGACAAAGAGAACTTTTGTATTTGTCGTGTTAGACTTGATACGCCATTTTTATGCTGCTGGATTTCAACGGTGTCAGTTCTGTCAATGATTCTCTTGAACAACATTGGAAAGCACATTTGTTGTTTGTTACATAATGTATGTCGTATTGGGGCCTGGTGTCTCCATATGCCTTTGAAATGGTGCCAGAAACTTTATTTAAAGGAATTTTTATTTTAATCTGCGGTTTATCAAGGAACTGGCGGTGCAACTTTTGAATCAAAAGGTGGAAATTAAATTTCATGCATCAGCTCCAGCATGCCATAACCAATGTCAAAGCTTGCTCTACTACATCTGTGACAAACAGTCTTTAGTCGTCGGTCTTTGTTGTTGTGTATGTAGTTTTGCGATGATGTTTTACTACGTCTTTCTTCATTATGGTGCTTGCAGATACCACCATAGTCGCATGTTTTTATGATTCTTTCGAATTTTGGAGGTAAGGAGGAGGGGAGTGATGTCTCGAGTAGCTAATAGGGCGATAACTAACTCTTTGGGTGCAGTCAAGTCTTTTTGTGCTTAGGAATTAGGGGAACTAATCAATCTTAAGGGAGAGAAAATGCTGGTATTGAGAAGACATTGTTAAAGGTCATCAAAGCTTGTATAGGTTTTCAGGAAGGTGAATAAGAGCGTCGACGTCTGATTGTAAGACCCCTGGAGTCCTTTACGAGGAAACCTTTTCATTTTTCTGTTTTACTTCCTCAACGAGATGGGCTATGAGTTTGCAGTTGTCCCGTCCATCCCTTCCAGATGGATACCTGGCTCTGGGTTAGTGTTCTACCCTGTAACTCTTTGACGTCCACAGGTATCAATTTCTTGAATTCTGTGAGTGAACGGAGATGAGAAGGGTGAGGGTAGAATATTTCTGGGCCCAGTATTCTTCAAAAATTTATAACCTCCACGGGATCTGAAACTTTTACTTATTATGATGAGTGGAGAAGGGCGGTAGTTTCCTACCTGTAAGTTGTGATTTTTTTTTTTTTTTTTTTTTTTTTTTTTACCTAATTTACCGTGGATATGGCGAACTTGATCCATGCTCCTTTTAAACTAAATCTTATCCATATTTTTTTCCATCGTTATCAGACTAGCTACAACAGTACTGGACCCAATTACATTGGCTTGCAGGAGTATTGATACTGGTATAAATGGCTGACTCTTTAAATTAATAGAGTTGACACCAGTATGGGAACACTGAGACTATGTCTGGGTAAGCGCTGCCGTTCAAGGTCAGCCTGCCCATAGGGAGAAGGGCTAGTCCTACCTTACCATGTTCATGTGCTGGTCCGAACTGAAGGGTCAAACGAGAATCAGATAACGTGATCTCCGCTCTCGCTGATGATATGGTTTCCTATTTGGGACTTGGAGCCACGTGTCCTGTTTGCCACTGGTAACAGAAATAGATCTTATGTATATGCTAATTGCTCGGCCCACCTGCTCGCGCCTCGCCCTTGAGGCCTTATTGACTTGCCTCAAGAGTGGACCTAATTTGGCTGGGTCATCTCGATCTTGCATGCGACTGTCTTTGTGCATCTTCGTGGCTGCTCGTCCCTGTCCGTACTCTTCCTCCTGGTCATCGGTGTAATCCTGTCCGTCCTCGATTTCCAACGGCTCGAAAGTCTCGCACGGTCCTCCTTTACTTCGATTCGTTCTAACTTCCTCGTATCGCTCGCCAGGCCCTAACTCTGACTGTCCGCAGGCCTAGGGCATCATCGATGACACCTTCCCCAGCATCCTAGGTGACAGGTTCTGCAGCAGGGTCCTCCTTCGAACCGTGTCGGCTATCGTCGGTCAGACTGCAATATGTAGTCCGGGAACCAATCAGCACGCGTATGGCCAGATAGTAAGAAAAAGAAAGGCAACAGAGAGAGGGGTTTAAGTACCACTGCCGGATTATTTATAAAATTTGCGGTTTTTTAATTTTTGGTTTTTAATTTATTTTCGGCTTTTTTTTCATTTTTGTGTTTTATTTTCACAAAGATAAAGAAGAAAATAGGAGAGGGAGACGTCGTAGCTATCTGCATGGACCTGGCTTGAACTAACCAACCGTCTGTGATATGAGAGTAGACCAAGGAACCAACGACGGAATCCGCCAGGGATTTACCTGAACCACTTGTCCGTCACACAGAGAAGAAAATAAATGTAATTTGTACATCATGTATGAGTCACTAGCAAACTGAACAGTGCAGGCAAAGATATACATCTTAAATCTTAACGCCACACAAGACAAGCAACCAACCCTATTAATGAAAGGTTCACGTCCTTTGTCCGCATGTGTGAGTGACAGCTTAGCGGGATGAGAGGGAAAAGCGGAAGTGACTCACGACAGAGAGTGAATCACAAACATGAATATTAATTTCACCTATTAGAAAACTGAGTAAATTAGCATGCTAGCTATATAAGTTTATTTCACTACCACAATTAATTCAACATAGAATGATTATGTGACAGAATGTACCTGATGTGGTGACATAAAACTATCACAAGCTATTTAACAGCAAATCTTCTCGGGTCAGCAGTCTGAACTGCCGAGGTATAATGTCTAGCTATGCCGTACATTGGACTGAAGCGCTCTGAGCCAGGAATATCTATAATCACCTGCTGATGGGGCCGCTCGCTACATTCTTATGAATATTTACGAATCACATATCACTTGGATTACCCAAAAACATGCTAGCGACTTCAACAGGGTGAGAAAGGTGTGATTATAGGTGATAATTATTCTAGCTTAACCCTAGTCCTAACATTAATTAACGGCACGTAACCGCGGTCACAACACCGAACTCAAAAGTTTCCGATTGAACGAATAATGGTTTTTAACTGTACCTACTGTCGAACATCGGAGCCCAGATCTATTAGGCGTTTACGCACCCCCCAGGGTAATATTGGCAATCCTGTGCTTTAATGATATGGTGGGAGATCCTACACTATTTCAATATAATAAATTTTAATAAAATTGTGTTACACCTCCGTTCTAGCGAGTAGAACGTGTCACCAAAAAGCCATGGAAAGATACTACGTTTCCCTAGGTTTGACCGGGACGCAGTAAAAGGTCAGTTTCAGGGTCACAGACTCAACTGACCGACCACAAGCGAAAGAAAGCGCAGACAGGTCTGGGCAAGGGAGGAAAGAGATCAATAGGAATGATATCGGTTTAAATTCGTTGCAGATGAAACACCATAAATCGCTAATAATGAAGAATTAATTAATTACTTAACTAACTAACGATATTTCCATGTTTGTTGACCACATGACCGCAACACACGGTAATTGCGTCTGAGGTCAAAAGAAGAGTGGAGAACATGCCATTTGCCTATCATTTTAGCCTTTTTACCCCAAAACCAATGGCTTAACACACATGGGCGAAGAGGGAAGGGAAGAATTATAGAAGGGGCCCAACGTGTCCTTTATGTGTTTTTTTGTTCTTGACAATGTCTTCGGGAACGGTCGAGCAGTTTTTCTTCTTTGTAGGTGGTATTCATGCTGCCGCTGGAAGGATGCAGCACACTGCTACTTCCAGATATAAGGGTTTAAACTATTATGGCTTTGCAGTGTAGTGATACGGGTTAACGGTGTGACTCTTTATTAATAAGAGTTGACAAACACAGTATGGGAATACAAGAGACGATGTCTATATATATATATATATATGGGTAATAGCGGTATGCTGGTTCCGCGGGTCAGATTCAGCCAGCCCAGAGGGGGAGGGCTAGGCTTACCTTAACCCATTGAGCTCTGGTCACGTACTGAAGGGTCAAACGAGATCAGATAAAGGGTGTAATCTATGCCCTCGCTGCGTGAATGGTTCCTATTTTGGGACTATGGAGCCCGTGGCAAACAGCCCATGTTGGCCTCTGGTAACAGCACTTGACTTATGTTATGCTATACTAGTGATGACGTTCTTCTTTAGAATAGATAAGTCCCATCCAATATGGGTTTAATCTGTTTTTGAGTAAAACGAGTTCTTATTTGTCACCTCATTTACGGTGGTTTCTGTGTGGCGGTATTCAGGAATGTATAGATTGTCGTCTTCATAGATCCTCTAGGAAACAAGAAAGCCGTTTCTTTGTAGCATGATAGGTATTTTGCGAATTTTCTTGGGCGTTGTACTTAGCAGCAATGAGATGGCTATTATTTTTTGGGTTGTGTTAGGTGTGAAGGTGTTGCTGATTTGAGGGAGATTGGGGTAGAGTTGGTCCCTGGAGGTGGATGCAGTGTGCTAGTCGGGGCAGGCAGTGTGGCAGATTTGTTGGGTATGTGATTTTGTTTTCCCTAAGCTGAGTTTTGTTTTGCTTTCAGTATTTACATTCTTTAGGGGCATGATCTGCAAGCTTCAACGTGCGACCCCTTGCAGTTGCATTTTGAAGCTTCCTTGCATTTTGGTCAAAGAAGTGACCTTCGGCCACCACAACGAAATGCGTTTTCCTGTGTGTGTGCATGTGTTGTTTTGTTGTGTTTCGAACCTGTGCAGTTTAAGCATTGTCAGTCTGACTAAAGCACTCTGGTTCAATATTATAAGTTGAGGGACCGATGGGATTGAACATCATGATCCCGTCTGAAGAAGTTCTGGTCTTCCTTTGTACAGAGATACAAATCCTTAAAGATTCGTGCCCAGGAGCTTTACACGTCAAGGACAGTGACACCGTTCTTGCGGATACTTCTTGGCTAATTAACTCACACTATCATGGGCGGATCGTCCTGTTGATCTTTTTAGCCATGAGCATAGCACTTAGTCTTCGTTTCCGAGAGGGGACGGGAATAATCCTGGTCTTTGTCACTTTCTTGGGCCTTTGGTCGAGAGAATGGGGTTCAGTTGCTCAACTTCGGCTACCGTCACTTTGAACGCAGAAGTGAATTTTGAAGAGGTGTGTGACTAACGCACCTCAGTGAGGGTGGAGATGATGATTTTGATGACATATCCCACGATCATGCATAGCTTGGGTGAAATGATGGGTCAAGGTGTCTCTGGCATGTGCTGATTAGACACATCGCTGTAAGGTGGCTGAAGGTGTAAAAATGAGGAGATCCTACCTGCTTATTCGTTTTCTAAATAAAAATGACTAGAAAGGTAGTCATAAGAATTGTCTGCCATACCAGTCGCTAAACAAAAGATGGTGTACTTAAGAGCATCGTAAGGCAGGCCAAACTAAGGCCCCCAGACACACCCTCCCCTACTGGAGGGAAGGTCTGACATGCCGATCACTGAGCTCGAAGATGGGTTTTAGTTCACCAGGAGGGTGCAGTGAGTTATCCTAATGCCGAAAAAATTTATAAAAAGAGTAGCTACAGCACAAAGCTAATTGCAAACAATTAGAATCGTGCAACAACGAAATGTGTGCACAAACCAGCCAGAGTATCATGCAAGGGCCAAGTGTGCTTGCTGTGGAGGAGTCAAATCGCTCGCTTTCCGCCAACCCAAACAAAATCCTCGGAACCTAGAGGTCTGAACGCCCTGATGCTCGGTGCCCAAATGTTTTTTGTTACATTTGCTTGTCTGCAAATGAATGAGGGTAAGCATAACTAGCCCGGGTTACCTTATGCAACAAAGAGTAACTGCGTAGGTGTTGATGAACCTATCTGGATAAGAATGTTTTTTTTCTCTCTCTTTTTTGGCGGGGGTCCTTATTTTTCTTTTTAAATTACAATCAACTATTTTTCTGGGATGGAGCACATTGGTAGGTACTAAAGGGAACAGGTAGGCTGAGATGTCGCGTAGAACCGAAGTGCTTTGATCTCTGTTGATTCTAGGTCCGTAACTGCTGGATACTAGGGGCAGTCGCTAAATGTGTGGATCAAGTCTTTCTGTGATTGTGTCACACAACGTACATGGCGTGGGAACCTCTTAGTAGTGTTTTCTGGAAGGATGGTGACTGAAAAGGTGAAATTGTAGCTGTGACTATTTTGTACCGATCTTGCTGATAGGGATACGGCAAATACCTATGCATGGTGTTCTAATTAATAAAACCCCATATGATGTACTTCTGACATGTCTTCTCAACGGGCTGTGGCTTGGTATGTGATAGTGGAGAATTTATACTTTCCTAGCAGCGCAGCAGCCGAGTTGTTGCCAGATATGTTTGACACGGCTGGGGATCCACCGAAAGTTTAGGGTCCTTCTCTTGGCCCTCCAGTTGTTGGATATGAAAAGAACACTTTGTGACTATCTGTAGTTATCAGTGACTTGCGGTTTCATACAGATCTGCAAGGCTGAGAGAGA
>NC_051397.1:21003444-21018287 GCF_015228065.2 Penaeus monodon
TGGGTCGTCCCCCGTCTCCTCCACCCAGAGTGTGTCTCACAAAGAGGTAACCGATGGGCAGGGTCGGTCCACAGGAAACAGCTATGGCCCATAAAGCCTGAGTTGGCGATCCCGATTATGCAAGTAACATGTCCCTGCCATCTCACGTGTGTAACCATCGTTAGACACATAGTCCTGCCACTGTACTCCATGATCCGGCGAACGGACTTTGTTACCACAGGCATCAAGACGAGACTTCAAGACACTGAGTAGGGTCCAGGTTTCGCTTCCAGAGAGCAAATTGGCGTATCAGGACTTGAAGACTGCAGCTTGGTCCTTCTGCATAGGTACCGACATCTCCAAAATGCTCTTGTTGACCGAGTTCATGGCTCTTGTTGCCAGCCCAATCCTTCTATTGACTTCTTGTCTGACAGCCCGAGATATGGACTACGCTACCAAGTATGTAACCTCTCTGGTACTGTCAACGTCCTCGCGGGAAGCATGGACGACTGAACAGGTTCCACTAACAGGCCCCCAAAATCCTGAATTTTGGTCTTGGTTTCTGGAGACCTCTAGGCCAAGGGCTTCGCCTCATCACTAATGCATCAAGAGCCCCAACCAGTGACTCCAAGGACTCAGATAGGATAGCAACTCATCGGCCAAGTCAAGTTCTGAGACCTTGATGTTGCCTATTGTTTGCTCCCACTGACTTGGCTTAGTAGCTCTGCACATTATCCAGTCATACGGTGTTTGAAAATGTTGGTGCAAGGACACATTCCTTGCCTCCCGCTGAATTAACAGGGAAGAAGTTCGAAGACCCCAACACAATTTACAGCACTTTCAGTACCAGTATAAAGACTTGCTATTAGCCAATAATCTGTCACCAGAAGTCCCGGGACCTCTCAGATCTCCCATAGCGATTCCCGAATGTACCGAGTCAACTCCTTTTTGAAAGCGATGTATTGTGTTGCAATCAACCCCACGACCAAACTCACCACGGCGATCCACAATTACATCGAAGCGGCTAGCATTCCGTCTATTGTGGACTTGCCAGGAGTAAATCCAGATTGCTCCGGTCTCTGATGCCCTCAGTAGTGGGTTGCGGATCCGTTTCATAGAAATGTGGCGGAACCTGCCTGGTATGCTGACAGTGTAATGCCACGTTAAAGTTGCTACAATCCTACGATCCCCTTTCCCCTTCCAGAGTCCAGGGGGCATGGTACCATACTGTCAGATGGCGAGTCATTTAACTGTATGCAGTCCCCGAGCCATAGGTTCACCCCAGCCGTTAGGCATTCAGCAGGGATATCCAAACATATGCTGCAGCTTCCACTCTTCAGCTTGACTCGCCGTCCTAACTCTGTTATGGTAGGGGTTATCGCTGATGGTGTTGCCGGCACAAGCACTGTGACATCGCTTGCAATCAAGCCAACCTGTTGGAGGTCTACCTGGTACAACTGCTCAAAATACTCAGCCAACGTTCACAAACCCCCAACTCATCTGAATATACCATCCATCCGCTGATCGACTGCAGTCATCTGTGGCAGGGCTTAGAGTTCAGCTTTCTCAAGGGCTTGGTAGGCGGGCGAAGGTCATTACCAAGAAATGGCCTTCAAACCTCCTCAGCAAGATTCCTGAGGAAATGTTCCTTTGTCCTTCTCAGCATATGTCCGAGCCCTACGCACCATGCAGCGACGCAGACTTGATTCCCATATCAGCCGAGAGAAGGCTCGGCTTGAATGGGTAACCCTATATGTGTATATATAGATGTATATACCTATTACATACAACATATATATATTATATATATATATATCTATAGATCATATATATAGATACTTGTGTGTGTGTGTGTGTGTGTGTGTGTGTGTATTATGTGTGTGTTATATATATATAATATATATATATATATATATATGATTGTGTATGTGTATATATATATATATGTATGTATGTGTGTGTGTTTGTGTGTGTGTGTGTAAGGTGTGATTTGTGGTGTGTGTGGTGGTGTGTTGTGTGTGTGTGTGTGTGTGTGTGTTTGTGTTTGTGGTGTATTATATGTATGTATATATGTAGTATAGATGTATGTATGTCTATACATAATATATTATATATATATATATCTCTTATCTGTCTCTATCCCTCTTGTGTGTCTATAATCATATGCATACTATATATATCTATCTATCTATATATATATAATCTATATATCTATATATAATATATGTACACCACACAATATTTTATATATACATATACATACATACTAAAACACACACTCAACAGACCAGACACACACACAAACCACTCATCACACACACACACCCACACACACACACACACACACATATATCTCTCTATTATCTCTCTCTATATATCTCTATATTCAGAGAGAGAGGGGGGGAGATAGACAGATTGATATATAATGTGTCATAACGATGAATGATTTCTAACAAGTAAATGCATAAATCTGATAATGATAATCGTTATATTACGACATAATGATAACACTATATGAGAAAATTTTATATTGATACAATGTTTTCGAGAAGAAAGATAAGTATCATAATAAACATGATATCGCTAATCTCATAGTTATAGTTATGATAATGGCATAAAACGGAATAAGAAAAAACCACAGTAATAAAGAAAATGAATGATGACAAGAATATAATGATAAAATACTATTTCAATTACTACTAAATATGATTATGATCATGATGATAATAATAATGATTATGATAACATCAGTCAGAAGAACAGCAAATTGTAATTATGATATTGACAATAATATTAGTAATGGTAATGATCATAATAATAATAATTTGCATCAGTAATAATAATGAGAATGATAATATTAATTATAATGACAATAATGACAGCAGTCATCATGATAATAATGATAATAATGATATCATAATATCGATCATAATAATACAATAAAAATGATAATGATAATAATGACAAAATGATAATGATAATAATAATAGTAGTGGTAGCAGTAGTAGTGATGATGATGATGAGTATGATGATGTATGATGATGATGGATGATAAATAACAAAATAATGACAATCACAATGATAATCTGTAAAATAATAATATCAATATTATTAATAATACTAACAGAAATTATACATGAATATAATAATGAACATGACGAAATACTACTACAACTACTGCTACTGCTAATAATAATAGTAATGATCATAATGTTAATAATAGTAATAAGGATAATAATAGTAATAATAATAATAATAATATAATAATGATAATGATAATAATAATAACAATATGATAATAGAAATAAATGATTATAGTAAAGATGATTATTATAATAGTGATGGTCATCATAATCACATTAATAATTATTGATATATCATTATCATCATAATCATAATCATCAAAACAGTAATAATCATAATGATAGTTAGAAAATAACGACAAAAAGAGAATATAATAGTAGCAAAAAAAAGGAAAAAGTAATGATAATAATAATCCTTTCACGATGATGATGATAACAATGATAATATCAATGATAATGTTGCAAATATTAATGAGAGTAATAATGATAATAATAATCATATATAATAATAATAATAATAATAATAATAATAATAATAATAATGATATCAATAATAATAATAATAATAGTAACAATAATAATGATAATAATGGTAGTTATTGTGGGTTGTGATATTGAAACGAGTTGTCATAATGAGCTATGTTGTTTGCCATTACATACGGCTACGGCTTGTGAAATATAGAAAAATATGTTTAGTTTATATTGCTGTGTAGCATATCGCATATGTGAATGAATGAGATTTTTTGTATGATTTGTAGAGTGCAATAATTTAGTCTCTCTGTAGCCACACGTTGGGCAGTGATACTCTGGCGGAACATGAAGAAATCCCTGTTATTTTTGTCAGAGCTGATCTCCAATAAACCTACTTTAGGTTTCATCGGTGTTTTTTTTCACCCTCAAGTATCGTAGAGAAGCACCAGACAACACAAGACAAATAATAATAATAATAATAATGATAATAATAATAATAATAATAACTACAGTCATCATCATGGTCATCATAATCATTATCATTATTATTGTTATCATCATTATCATTATCTTCTTCATCATCATAATAATGATTACATTAAGAATGATAATAATTATGGTAATAATAATAATAATAATAATAGTGGCAATTCTATGTAATCAAAGCTAACATAACCAACACGCAAGATACACCAGTAATAATGAGAATACCATCTGAGATCATACTGAGATGCTATCAGCAAAAAATTAAGCAAGCGTGAGCTTGAACCAGAAAACCTGTAGCAGTACATCCCCGCAACCTGAAGTTCAGTGTAGTTTTCCTGGTTGGGTCACACCAGGTCCACATCCATGTCCTCGCTCATTGGACAGCGGGCTCCCCTCGTTTCCTGCGCGCTAACACAGTGCATGTATACTTAAGCCGCAGAATCCGGTATTTTACTACACGCTTAAACCATACATATCTTCACAGACTCTCTCTCAGCCTTGCAGATCCTTATGAAACCCCAAGTCACTGATAACTACAGATTAGTCACAAGTGTTTCTTTTTCATATCCAACAACTGGAGGGACAAGAGAAGACCCTAAACTTCTGGTGGATCCCCAGCCGGCCCAACATCTCGGGCAAAACTCGGCTGCTGCTGTCTAGGAATTAAAAATTTTCCCTTCACTTTCCCCAACCCAAAGCCATTGGAAACATGTCAGAAGTACCTCTATGGGGTTTTTTAATAAACCCAGCATGGTATTTCCGTATCCCTATCACAAGCTGGTACAAAATATCACGGCTACAATTTCCCCTTTCTCAGTCACCTCCTTTCCAAAAACACTACCTAAGATTTCCCCAAGCCTGTAGTTGTTACAAAATCCAGAAAAGCCTCTGACCCTACTTTTGGGGACTGCCCTAGTATCCACTTCGACCTCGACATCAACAAATCAAAGAAACTTCGTTTCTACCTACTTTTTCTCACCTACCTGATTCCCTTTATTTCCTACCATGTGCCTCCTCCCAAAAAAATTTGATTTTTTAAAAAAAGAAAAAAAAAAAACGAAAAAAAGAGAGAAAAAAAACATTCTTATCCAGATAGGTCTCATCACCCTACCATTTACTCTTTGGGGGCTACGTAACCCGGGGCTAGTTATTTTCACCCTCTCATTTGCGAAAAGAAAATTTAAACAACAACATTGGAACCGAGATCGGCTTTCAGGCCCTCTAGGTTCCGAGGTTTTTTGTTGTGGTTGGCAAAAGAGAGGATTTGACTCCTCCACAGAAGCCGACCTTGGCCTTGCATGATACCCCTGGCTGTTTTGTGCACCCCCTTTCGTTGTTGCCCGATTCTAATTTTTTTCAATTACTTTGGGGCCCCTGTAGCTACTCTTTTCTAAAAGTTTTTTGGCATTAGGATAACTCCTGCACACCCCTGGTGAACTAAACCCCCTTCGAGCTCGTGATGGCATGGGCAACCTTCCTCCAGTAGGGGAGGGTGTCGGGGGGGCCTTAGTTTCCCCTTCATGCCTTAAGCACCATCCTTTTGTTGGGGACGGGTATGGCAGCCCATTTTATGACTCCCTTTTTCAGTCATTTTTATTTAGAAAACTAAGCGGTAGGAGCTCCTCCCTTTTTTACACCTTCGCCCCCTTACCTCGATCTGTCTAATCAGCACCTCTAGATTGAACCCTTGACCCATCATTTCCCCAAGCTATGGCATGATCGTGGATATGTCATCAAATCTCATCTCCACCCTCACTGGGTGTAGTCACACACCTCTTAAAATTTTCACTCTGGTTTAAAAGTGACGTACCAAATTGAGAAACTGACCCCATTTCTCTCACCAAAGGCCAAAAAAAATTTAAAAGACCAGGGATTTTTTCCCCTCCCCTCTCCGAAAACGAAGACAAGTGCATGCTCAGGGCTAAAAAGATCAACAGGACATCCTCCCAGATAGGTGAGTTATTAAACCCAAGAAGTATCCGCCAAAACGGTGTCACTGCCCCTTGACGTTTAAAACCTCCGGGGTCACAAATCTTTAAATTTTATCTCTGTCCCAAGGAAGCCCAGAAACTTTCTCACGGGGATCATGATGTTAATCCATCGGCCTAACTATAATTCCCAGGTGCTTTATTCGCTGACCTGTTAACTGCTACGTTCGAACCAACAAACACACATGCCACACACAGAAACGCTTTCGTTGTGGTGGCGAAGGTCCTTCTTTGCCAAATGAAAGGAGAGCATCAATGCAACTGCAAGGGTCGCCGTTGCAGCTGCCGAATCCTGCCCCAAAAAATGTAATACTAAAAGAAAAACAAACTCAGCTTGGGGAAAAAAAAAATCACATACACCACAACTGCCACCTGCCTGCCAGACTAGCACACTGCATCCACCTCCGGAAATCTACCCCCCCCTCCCCAAATCCAAAACCTTCACCCTAACCAACCCAAAAAAACTAGCCTCCATTGCTGCTAGTACAAAGCCAAGAAATTCCAACATCATCCCCATCATGCTCAAAAAAAGGCTTCTTTGTTGTCCTAAGATCTATGAAGACGACAATCTATACATTTCCCAATACGCCAATCAGAAACCCCCAGCCGAGGTGACAAAAAGTAACTCCTTTTACCAAAAAAAATTAACCCTATGGATGGGACTTATCTATTCTAAGAAGACCTCACACTAGTATAACATATACATAAGTCAATTTTTTGTTTCCAGAGGACCACATGGCTGTTTTTCCCCGTGCTCCAAGTCCCAATAGGAACCTTCACTCAGCGAGGCATAGATTACACCCTTATCTATCTGTTTTTACCCTTCATACACCAACTCAAAGTGGTAAGGTCACCTAGCCCCCCCCCCTCTGGGCTGGCTGATCTGACCCCCACCCGCATACCCTATTCCCTATATATATATATATAAACAAACTCTCTTGTATTCCCATACTGTGTGTCAAATCTTTTTTAAAGAGTCCACCGTTAACCAGTTCACTACCCCCGCAAACCATAAAATTCTACACCCTTTATATTGTGTCATGATGCTGCATCCTTCCAGCTCGCACACGACCCACCCCAAAGAAGAAAAACCCTCACCCTTCCCGAAGAATCAAAGAAAAAAACACTAAGGGCCGTTTGGGCCCCCCTTTTTATTAAATTTTTTCCCTTCCCTCTTCGCCCATGTGTGTTAAGCCATTGGGTTTTTGGGGGAAAAAGTGCTAAAAGAAGCAAATGCAGTTTTCACACTTTCTTTTGACCTCGATCGCTTACCCTGTGATTGCGGTTTGGTCAACAAAAAATGAAAACGTCGTTGTTAGTAATTAATTTAATTTCCTCATTATTTGAGATTTATTTGTTTCATCTGCAACGATTTAACACGATTCATTTCTTTTATCTCTTTCCCCCCCTTCCCAGACCTGTCTGCGCTTTCTTTCGCTTGTGGTCGGTCCCGTTGTGGTCTTGACCTGACCTGCCCTTTTCCCCTTTCCGGCAAAACCCAGGGATTAATGTATATTTTTACATTGCTTTTTGGTGCCACTTTTTATCGGGGCTAGAACGGAGCGTGTACCAATTTTATTAAAATTTTTATATTAATATAGTGGGGTAGGTCTCCCCCCTACATAAAACAAAAGGGTTGCCAATATTTCCCCGGGGTTGCGAAACCCTAATAGATCTGGGGTCCGTGTTCACGTGGTACAGGGAAACCCTTTTCTTTAATCGGCAAATTTGATCGGTGTGACCCCCCGGTTACGT
Organism: Penaeus monodon; assembly: GCF_015228065.2. Lineage (NCBI taxonomy): Eukaryota > Metazoa > Arthropoda > Malacostraca > Decapoda > Penaeidae > Penaeus > Penaeus monodon. Next base: position 21,011,207 of record NC_051397.1, read on the forward strand.
CCGTTAAATTTAAAGTAGGACAGGGTTTAACTAAAAATTATTCACTTATTTCCCACCTTTCTCACCCCGTTGAAGTCGCAGCTGTTTTTTGGGATTCCCAAATGACATGTATTTTTAAATTCATAAGGAATGTGCAGCGCCCACGCAGGGTTTTTTAAGATATTCCTGGCTCAGTCCTCAGTCAATGTACGGCAAGCTAACATATACTCGGCGTTCGCTGCTGCCCGAGAAGATTTGCTTGTTAAATCTTTGAAAAAGTTTTTTATGTCACCATTCTTCTGTAATTCTGTCACTTCATTATTGTTGTTTTATTGTGGTAGTTGAAATAAAATTATATAGCTAGCATTGCTAATTTACCTCAGTTTTCTAATAGTGAACGTTAATATTCATGTTTGTGATTCACTCTCTGTGGTGAGGTCACTCTCGTTTTTCCCTCTCATTCACGCTAGCTGTCACTCACACATGCAGGCAAAGGACAGTGAAACCTTTCATTAATAGGGTTGGTTGCTGTCTTAGTGCTGGCGTAAAGATTTAAGATGTATCTCTTTAGCCTGCAATGTCAGTTGTGACGAGTGACTCATACATGATGTACAAATTACATTTATTTCTTCTCTGTGTGACGACAATTGGTTCAAGTAAATCCCTGCGGATTGCCGTCGTTGTTTTCCTTGTCTACTCTCATATCACAGACGGTTGGTAGTTCAAGCCAGGTCCATGCAGATAGCTACTGACGTCTCCCTCTCCTATTTTCTTCTTTATCTTTGTGAAAATAAAACACAAAATGAAAAAAAGACGAAAATAAATTAAAAACCAAAATTAAAAACCGCAAATTTTATAAATAACCGGCTAGTGGTACTTAACACCCCTCTTCTCTGTTGCCTTTCTTTTTTCTTACTATCTGGCCCATACGCGTATGATCTGGTTCCCGGACTACATATTGCAGTCTGACCGACGATAGCCGACACGGCTTCGAAGGAGGACCCTGCTGCAGAACCGGTCACCTTAGGATGCTGTGGGAAGGATGTCATCGGATGATCGCCATAGGCCTGCGGACAGGCAGAGTTAGGCCTGGCCGAGGACTACGAGGAAGTCTAGACGAATCCGAAGTAAAGGAGGACCTGTGCGAGACTTTCGAGGACGTGTGGAAATCGAGGACGGACAGATTACACCGAGGACCAGGAGGAAGAGTACGACAGGGACGAGCAGCCACGAAGATGCACAAGACAGCGCATGCAAGATCGAGATGACCAGCCAAATTAGGTCACTCTTGAGGCAAGTCAAAAGTGCCTCAAGGGCGAGGCGCGAGCAGGTGGCCGAGCAATATAGCATATACATAAGTCTATTTCTGTTACCAGTGGCAAACAGCCACGTGGCTCCAAGTCCCAAATAGGAACCATTCACTCAGCGAGAGCGTAGATGACACCGTTATCTGATCTCGTTTGACCCTTCAGTTCATGACCAGCACATGACATGGTAAGGTAGGCCTAGCCCTTCTCCCCTCTGGGCAGGCTGACCTGAGACGGCAGCCGCTTTACCCAGACATCGTCTCATGTGTTCCCTACTTGTTCAAACTCTTATTAATAAAGAGTCCCTTTAAACCGTATCAATACCCTGCAACCCAAATTTAAATTGGGTTCGTACCTGTTGTAGCTAGTCTTGAAAAACGATGGAAAAAAAAATTTGGGATAGATTTATTTTTAAAAAAGACATGTATCGATTTTTTCGCCATCCACGGTAAATTGGAAAAAAAAAAAAAAAAAAAAAAAAAAAATCAAAATTTAAAAGGTAGAACTACCGCCCCTTTCCCCACTCATTCTATATTAAAAAATTTTTCAGACCCCGTGGATGTTAAATTTTTTTGAAGAATACTGGGCCAATTTCAAAAACCCTAAAACCCTTCCATTCCGTTCACTCAAGAATTCAAGAAATTAAAAAATACCGGGAGTCAAGAGGACAGGGTAAAACTAACCCGGCCATTTATCCATCTGGGGGGGTGGACACACCTGCAACTCATAGCCCCTCTCGTTTTAGAAGAAAAACAGAAAAAAAGGTTTTCCCCCTTTAAGGCTCCAGGCTCCTTAAAAAAATAAACGCACGCTTTTTATTCCCTTCCTGAAAACCCTAAAAGCTTTGCTGCCCCTTTTTTTAAAATGTCTCTCAATACCAGCTTTTTTTTTTTCCTTCCCCCTTTAAGTTGCTTTAGTTCCCTAATTCCACCCCAAAAAACTTGATGCCCCAAGAGTTTCGCCCTATTGTCTACTCGGACATAAAACCAAAAATTTTCGAAAGAATCATAAACATGCGCTAGGGTGGTATCTCAAAGACCATAATAAAAAGACGTTTTAAAAACATCTCAAAAAACTCTACAAAACAAAAAAAAGACGCGACAAAAGACTGTTCTGTCCGATGTAGAGCGCCTTTGACAGGTTGGGCATGCTGGAACCCCGTGCATGAAATTTAACTTTCCCCCCTTTTGATTCAAAAGTTCAAACCCATTTCCTTGATAACCGCGATTAAAATAAAAATTTTAAATAAATTTCTGGCACCATTTCAATCTTCTGGAGGGCACACTCAGCCCAAAACTCTATACTTATTACAAACAACCAATTGCTTTAAAAAGTGTTCAGCGCATCATTTAGACTCGACCCGTCTGGAAATCAGAGCATAAAAGGCTACAAGTCTAAAAAACGACAATACAAAAGTTCTCTTTTTAAGACCACAAAAACTTCCTTAAAAGACATTTACCTTAACCCTTTTGTAAAAACAACACCCCCCAAGTCAAACCCCCTTGTACCATCCTTGGGTTTTTCCCTTTTATACATACTTTCGATTTTTTTTTACATATCATTAAGGCCCCCCTTTTGGAAGAAAATCTTACATTCCTTTATCAATTTAAACGTGTAGCCCTTCGTATGAAGCTGCTCTATACAAAAAACTGATAAAACCTCTCCTCACATACACACCACTTGTAAATCACACAAAACAACATACACTAACAGGCCAAAATCCAGTTTTTCAGAAAAAAAAGTACTCTAAGATCATATGATAAAAAATTTGGATTATTTATTACATCTGAACTCCACGAGAAGCTTCCTGATAACTCTAACATTGATGGCGTAGTTGGTCTATAAACAGGCCGACATGCCCTGTGCATGGGATGAAGTAATGCAGGTTATTAGGCTTGCCCCATCTTTTGAAGCTAAAAAATTCCCCTTCTTTCCCCTTTTTTTTCCTTCCCCTTGTTTTTTTTTTTTTTTTTGTTTGTTTTTTGTTTTTTTTTTTAAAATTGTTTTTTTTTTTTTTTTTTTTGTGGGGTTTTTAAAAAAAAAAATTTCTTAAAAAAATTTTTAATCTCCCCCTTGGCACACCCCCCTCACATCCCCCCACTTTAAAATATTTTTCCCCTTTGTCCCTGATGCCTAATAATGCCATAACCCCCCCCCCCCCTCCCCCTCACATATCCTTTTCCCCATGCGGGGGACCCTCCCATATCCTTTACCCCAGCATCTCTTTGGTTTTTTCTTTTTCTGGCACGTGCATTTGTTGCTAAACCGGCCAAAAACCATAAATCTTTTTTCAAAAAGGTTTTTGTCAGCCAGGAAAAGGGTGTCAGGGCCAGTGGTATTAATCCAAATCGTGATGTGGCCGCCGGGCCGTCCTCCTGAATCCCTGCTGCCAACAAAAGGGGAACCTTCTGTTGACATAAGCAAAATGGCCAGCCCCCCTTTTTTAAAACAACCACTTCCGACTTCAATCTCTTCAATAGCAAAAGTTAACTGTTAATTTTTTATCCAAAACTTCCCCCATTTAGCCGGGAAAACCGCTGTTGGGTATAACGGGGCCCCCCCGGCCACCGCCCTCCCCCCTTTCCCCACAGAAAAACCGAGCGCGCGACCCTCCATGCGGGTATGCTTCAAGGTCAAGGGGAAAATCATACCTTCCCCCCGAGAATTGGCCACCGCCTCTTTTTTTCCTGTGTGGGCTGGCCCCCCCCCCCCCCCTTTTTTTTATTTTGAAGAACCCCCTACAAAACCCCCAAAAAAAACTATCCCGAGTTAAATAAGCTTTTTCCTTTTTTCTTTTTCCCCCTTTTTTTTTTCCCCTTCTTTTTTTCCCCCTCTTTCCCTTTTCTTTTTTTTTTTCTCTCTTCCTTTCCCCCTTCCCCCGTCCTATCCCCCTTTTTCCCTTTTTTCTTTGGGGGGTCCCTCCCTGGGGCCTTCTCTTTTTTCCTTTTCTCTCCTTCCCCTTTTTTCCCTTTTTGGGGTTTTTCCCCTTTTTCCCTTTTTTTTTCCCTTTTTTTCTTTTTTTTGGGGGCCCCCCTCTCTCTTTTCCCCCTTCTTGGGGGTTTTTTTTTCCTCCTTTTTTGGGTTCCCGCTTTCTCCTGGGGCTCCCCCCCCCTCCCCTCCTCCCCCCACCTTTTCCTCCTCCCCTTGGGGAAAACCCAAATTTTTTTTCCCGAAAGTACCTTCCCCTAAACCAATAAAAAAAAAAGGGGTTTTCAAAACCCCAAAAAAAAAAAACCCCCAAAAAACCCCACTCTTTCCTATAACGGCCGGCCACGTCAATTCCCAAACAAGCGGGGGACCCTCCACGTATGTTAGTCATAGGCGACATCTGAGTTGCCCTTTGTAGCCGGTTGCCGGCCACCCCCAACCCTTTTCCCTACTTTTGAGAACCTCTACAACTATTACCAAAACTTTATCTGCATGCCTGAGTTAAGTAAGGCTCCTCTTTCTTCTCCTAAAATCATCCTTTCCTCCACTGCTTATCCTTCCCCTATCCCCATTCTTCTTCCCACTCTCTTTCCAAACTTTTGACTTTTTGAATCAATATCGTCTCCTGGTCCTGCCACTGGAACCTCCTCTTAGATGCAAGAGCTGAGCTCCCTCTCTGAGGTGAATCAGCCTTTGGGTGGCTGTCTTACTGGAGAGGGCACTCACACTGGTCCCGTGAGTGCCATTACAATAGCTATTGGCTGTGTAGACATGGGTTCTAACATACAGCTTCCCCTTATTAAAATCCGCGGTGGGTGGGGGTGTGAGAGGATGAAATAACTGCTTATTGCATGGCAAGCATTTCACCTCCCAATTATCTCCTCTTTGATGAGGAAGATGACTCTCCTGCTGACTGCTGTAGTCACTGCAGTGGGAATAGCTTTGGGGAGGTCTAGTGAGGAGATGGAGAGGGCAGTCACGGTCACCATGACGGTAATGACCTAGACTGTTGCAATCCTGAAAGGAAGCTGGACAGAGCCAAAACAACCCAACCCTCACCCTAAGACAAGACTCCCTTACCTATTCCAATCCTAGCCATACCCTCTCAGGCAGAGTCAAAACAAGTTGAATCTGTGCAGTCAGTGCCAGAACAGACTGACCTTATCCAGGTAAAGTCAGCAATGAGAAAAGACACACAGACAAAGCCTGAAATCAGAAAAGCCAAAATAACAAAGGTCAGAACTACCAACTACTCATGGATAGCCTGGCAAACAGCCCAAAACAGATGAAGATTCTTCAATCAGCGAGGACTTCATAAGGGAGTTATCAGACTGTCATATAACATATTCTGAATCCGAATATAAAGGCCTCATATGTAACTATCACCAAGTAACATCATGACACACAATCTAAGCATAGTGTAGTGGAACATCTATGGCTTTAATACAAAAAATGTCATCCTCCACCCAAAAGTGCAATGAAGGAACATTGACAATGTCATGCTCCAGGAGACATTAACAAAGGGGACTGTTCACTCCTCAGGGTATCGTGTCTTCATGCTGCCAACCACAGCTGACAAAAGAGGCTTGATCACCCTGGTCAGAGCAACAATCCCTTGCTTCACAATAGCTGAGGCACCACCACTGTGGAGGATGTTATAAAGACAACTGGTACTCTACTGATGAAATTAAGGAAATCAACTACAGAGTGAACATGTGCAGAAAACAATTCTGAAGGCAAAGAACTCTCTTAAGGGAAGCTGTCAAGGATGCTAAGGAATCTGCCATAAGAGTCAGGCAGGAAAAATGGCTGGAATGGTGCGAGTTCTTTGACCACCGAAAACCACCCTTACAGATCTGTAGTAACCGGTCAGGCGAGCTACAAGCCACTCAGCCCTGAGGTGCACACACCACAACCCTCAACCAGAAGCAAACAGACTGGTGCACGAGTTCTCTGTGAGAACAAGCAGCAACAGTCTGCCAGCCAAGCTGAGGGCAAACCAATGCCTATAACCAGAGAGACTTGCTTATATCAGAGAAAGGGCAGCCGAACCCGAAAAGCCTACAAAATCAGCTCTCGCTCAGCCCTGGGGTTCTGATGAGATCTGTACTCCATCATTTCCCATCTAGGACTGCCAGGTGAACTTGCACTCCTGCAACTCATCAACAAGTCCTGGAAAACTTCCTATGTACCCCAGAGCTGGAAGAGGGCTATCATAGTTCCCATCCCAAAACCAAAGGAGCAAGGGAAATACCGCCCCATCTCTCTGGGCAAGACGGCCGAGAGAATGGTACTAAACCGACTCCAATGGAAAAATGGGACCCCCACATGACACCCTCCAGGGTTCACAAGGGGTATGATCACATTACACAGCATAGCCACACTCTTAAGCACAAGCAGCACTTTCACATCTGTGGTAGTATTCCTAGACCTGAAGAAGGCTTTTGAAATAGCAAGTCCTCTTGCTGTCTCACACAGCCAGGGTGTTAATATGCTATCAGCTCAAAGAACAACTACTTGCCAAGGGCATGGACTCCCCCCCACCCCGACTTTACTGAAGCCCCGCCATAGGTCACAAACCTTGATCAAGTTCTCTTTTATAAGCTTGTCAAGGAGAAAGAATCAATAAACCATGCCTAGTCTAAAGGCAGAAGCTGAGAAGGTCATTGCAGCCAGCCTCCGGGTAGCAGAACCTACTTCACGGATGGATCAGTTGATCAAATTAAGGCACACTGCAGGCGCCGCCTTTGCAGCAAGGGATGCCACACAATCCATGAAGGTAACAGACAACGCCTCCTCGCCACAGGCAGAGGCAGATGCGATCATGGGAGGCACTGCCACGCTCCCGAAAAAGGAAAAATGGGAAA
>NC_051397.1:21028387-21048387 GCF_015228065.2 Penaeus monodon
AGCTAACATAACCAACACACAAGATACACCAGTGATAATGAGAATACCCTCTGAGAACATACTGAGATGCTATCAGCAAAAAATTAAGCAAGCGTGAGCTTGAACCAGAAAACCTGTAGCAGTACATCCCCGCAACCTGAAGTTCAGTGTAGTTTTCCCTGGTTGGGTCACACCAGGTCCACATCCATGTCCTCGCTCATTGGACAGCGGGCTCCCCTCGTTTCCTGCGCGCTAACACAGTGCATGTATACTTAAGCCGCAGAATCCGGTATTTACTACACGCTTAACCATACATATCTTCACAGACTCTCTCTCAGCCTTGCAGATCCTTATGAAACCCCAAGTCACTGATAACTACAGATTAGTCACAAGTGTTCTTTTTCATATCCAACAACTGGAGGGACAAGAGAAGACCCTAAACTTCTGGTGGATCCCCAGCCGTGTCAACATCTCTGGCAACAACTCGGCTGCTGCTGCTGCTAGGAATAGTATAAATTTCTCCACTATCACATTCCACCAAGCCACAGCCAGTTGAGAAGACATGTCAGAAGTACCTCATATGGGGTTTTATTAATAGAACACCATGCATAGGTATTTGCCGTATCCCTATCAGCAAGCTGGTACAAAATAGTCACAGGCTACAATTTCCCCTTTCTCAGTCACCATCCTTTCCAGAAACACTACCTAAGAGTTCCCAAGCCATGTACGTTGTGTGACACAATCACAGAAAAGCCTCTGATCCACTACATTTTGGACTGCCCTAGTATCCAGCAGTTACGACCTCGACATCAACAGAGATCAAAGACACTTCGCTTCTACAGCTACCATTCTCAGCCTACCTGATTCCCTTTAGGTACCTACCAATGTGCCTCCTCCCAGAAAAATAGTTGATGTAATTAAAAAGAAAATAAGAAAACGAAAAAAAGAGAGAGAAAAAAAACATTCTTATCCAGATAGGTCTCATCAACACCTACGCAGTTACTCTTTGGGTGGCATAAGCGTAACCCGGGCTAGTTATGCTTCACCCTCATCATTTGCAGACAAGCAAATGTAACAACAACAATGGAACCGAGATCAGGGCTTTCAGGACCTCTAGGTTCCGAGGTTTTTGTTGTGATTGGCGAAAGAGAGCGATTTGACTCCTCCACAGCAAGCACGACCTTGGCCCTTGCATGATACTCTGGCTGTTTTGTGCACACCTTTCGTTGTTGCCACGATTCTAATTGTTTGCAATTAGCTTTGTGGCCTGTAGCTACTCTTTTCTATAAGATTTTTTTCGGCATTAGGATAACTCACTGCACACCTCCTGGTGAACTAAACCCCATCTTCGAGCTCGTGATCGGCATGGGCAGACCTTTACCTCCAGAAGGGGAGGGTGTGTCTGGGGGGCCTTAGTTTGCCTGCCTTACGATGCTCTTAAGTCACCATCCTTTTGTTTAGGGACTGGTATGGCAGACCATCTTATGACTGCCTTTCTAGTCATTTTTATTTAGAAAACGAATAAGCAGGTAGGAGCTCCTCCCTTTTTTACACCTTCAGCCACCTTACCTCGATCTGTCTAATCAGCACCTGCTAGACTGAACACCTTGACCCATCATTTCACCCAAGCTATGGCATGATCGTGGGATATGTCATCAAATCATCATCTCCACCCTCACTGAGGTGGTAGTCACACACCTCTTCAAAATTCACTCTGGTTTCAAAGTGACGGTAGCCGAAGTTGAGCAACTGACCCCATTTCTCTCGACCAAAGGCCAAAGAAAGTTGAAAGACCATAGATTTATTCCCGTCCCCTCTCCGGAAACGAAGACTAAGTGCACGGTCATGGCTAAAAAGATCAACAGGACGATCCTCCCAGGATAGTGTGAGTTAATTAGCCAAGAAGTATCCGCCAAGAACGGTGTCACTGTCCTTGACGTTTACAAGTCTCCTGGGTCACGAATCTTTAAGATTTTTATCTCTGTCCCAGAGGAAGCCCAGAAACTTCTCTCACGAGGGATCATGATGTTCAATACATCGGTCCTAACTTATAATATTGCACCAGAGTGCTTTATTCAGACTGACCAATGCTTAAACTGCTACAGGTTCGAACACAACAAACACACATGCACACACACAGAAACGCTTTCGTTGTGGTGGCGAAGGTCACTTCTTTGCCAAATGCAAGGAGAGCATCAAATGCAACTGCAAGGGGTCGCACGTTGCAGCTGCCAGATCCTGCCCCAAAAGAATGTAAATACTGAAAGCAAAACAAACTCAGCTTAGGGAAAACAAAATCACATACACCACAATCTGCCACACTGCCTGCCCAGACTAGCACACTGCATCCACCTCCAGGACAACTCTACCCCCATCTCCCCAAATCAGCAACACCTTCACACCTAACACAAACCCAAAAATACTAGCCATCTCATTGCTGCTAAGTACAACGCCAAGAAATTCGCAAACATCATCCCTATCATGCTACAAAGAAACGGCTTCTTTGTTGTCCTAGAGATCTATGAAGACGACAATCTATACATTCCTGAATACGCCACATCAGAAACCACAGCAACTGAGGTGACAAATAGTAACTCGTTTTACTCAAAAACAGATTAAACCATATTGGATGGGACTTATCTATTCTAAGAAGACACGTCATCACTAGTATAGCATATACATAAGTCAATTTCTGTTACCAGAGGACCACATGGCTGTTTGCCACGTGGCTCCAAGTCCCAAATAGGAACCATTCACTCAGCGAGGGCATAGATTACACCATTATCTGATCTCGTTTGACCCTTCAGTACGTGACCAGAGCTCAATGTGGTAAGGTCAGCCTAGCCCTCCCCCTCTGGGCTGGCTGATCTGACCCGCGACCCAGCATACCGCTATTACCCATATATATATATATAGACATCGTCTCTTGTATTCCCATACTGTGTGTCAACTCTTATTAATAAAGAGTCACACCGTTAACCAGTATCACTACCCCTGCAAAGCCATAATAGTTCTACACCCTTTATATCTGGTAGTAGCAGTGATGCTGCATCCTTCCAGCTCGCAGCACGAACACCACCTCCAAAGAAGAAAAACCGCTCGACCGTTCCCGAAGACATGTCAAAGAAAAAAAACACATAAGGACACGTTTGGGCCCCTTTCTATTAATTCTTTCCCTTCCCTCTTCGCCCATGTGTGTTAAGCCATTGGTTTTGGGGTAAAAAGTGCTAAATGACAGCAAATGGCATGTTCTCACACTATTCTTTTGACCTCAGATCGCATTACCGTGTGATTGCGGTATGTGGTCAACAAACATGAATATCGTTCGTTAGTTAAGTAATTAATTAATTTCTCTCATTATTAGAGATTTATGTTGTTTCATCTGCAACGAATTTAACACGATATCATTTCATTTTATCTCTTTCCTCCCCTTGCCCAGACCTGTCTGCGCTTTCTTTCGCTTGTGGTCGGTCAGTTGTGGTCTTGACCTGACCTGACCTTTTCCTCTTTCCGGTCAAACCTAGGGGATTAACTGTAGCATTTTTACATTGCTTTTTGGTGACACGTTCTATCGGCGCTAGAACGGAGCGTGTAACACAATTTTATTAAAATTTATTATATTGAATATAGCGTAGGATCTCCCCCATATCATAAAGCACAGGATTGCCAATATTACCCTGGGGTTGCGTAAACGCCTAATAGATCTGGGCTCCGATGTTCGACAGTAGGTACAGGTAAAACCATTATTCGTTCATCGGCAACTTTGAGTCGGTGTGACCCGCGGTTACGTCCGTTAATTAATGTAGGACTAGGGTTTAAGCTAGAATAATTATTCACTTATTAATCACACCTTTCTCACCCTCTTGAAGTCGCTAGCATGTTTTGGGTAATTCCCAAGTGATCATGTGATTCGTAAATATTCATAAGGAATGTCGCGAGTGCCCATCAGCAGGTTATTTATAGATATTCCTGGCTCGAGTCGCTTCAGTCAATGTACGGCATAGCTAGACATATACCTCGGCAGTTCAGACTGCTGACCCCGAGAAGATTTGCTTGTTAAATAGCTTGTGAATAGTTTTTCATGTCACCATTCATTCATGGTACATTCTGTCACATATCATTATATGTTGAATTCATTGTGGTAGTTGAAATAAACTTATATAGCTAGCATTGCTAATTTACCTCAGTTTTCTAATAGTGAACGTTAATATTCATGTTTGTGATTCACTCTCTGTGTGAGGTCACTCTCGCTTTCCCTCTCATTCACGCTAGCTGTCACTCACACATGCAGGACAAAGGACAGTGAAACCTTTTCATTAATAGGGTTGGTTGCTGTCTTAGTGCTGGCGTAAAGATTTAAGATGTATCTCTTTAGCCTGCAATGTCAGTTGTGACGAGTGACTCATACATGATGTACAAATTAAATTTATTTCTTCTCTGTGTGACGACAATTGGTTCAAGTAAATCCCTGCGGATTGCCGTCGTCGTTTTCCTCGTCTACTCTCATATCAGAGACGGTTGGTAGTTCAAGCCAGGTCCATGCAGATAGCTACTGACGTCTCCCTCTCCTGTTTTCTTCTTTATCTTTGTGAAAATAAAACACAAAATGAAAAAAAAGACGAAAATAAGTTAAAAACCAAAATTAAAAACCGCAAATTTTATAAATAACCGGCTAGTGGTACTTAACACCCCTCTTCTCTGTTGCCTTTTTTTTTCTTACTATCTGGCCCATACGTGTATGATCTGGTTCCCCGACTACATATTGCAGTCTGACCGACGATAGCCGACACGGCTTCGAAGGACCCTGCTGCAGAACCGGTCACCTTAGGATGCTGTGGGAAGGATGTCATCGGATGATCGCCATAGGCCTGCGGACAGGCAGAGTTAGGCCTGGCCGAGGACTACGAGGAAGTCTAGACGAATCCGAAGTATAGGAGGACCTGTGCGAGACTTTCGAGGACGTGTGGACATCGAGGACGGACAGATTACACCGAGGACCAGGAGGAAGAGTACGACAGGGACGAGCAGCCACGAAGATGCACCAAGACAGCGCACGCGAGATCGAGATGACCAGCCAAATTAGGTCACTCTTGAGGCAAGTCAAAAGTGCCTCAAGGGCGAGGCGCGAGCAGGTGGCCGAGCAATATAGCATATACATAAGTCTATTTCTGTTACCAGTGGCAAACAGCCACGTGGCTCCAAGTCCCAAATAGGAACCATTCACTCAGCGAGAGCGTAGATGACACCGTTATCTGATCTCGTTTGACCCTTCAGTTCACGACCAGCACATGACATGGTAAGGTAGGCCTAGCCCTTCTCCCCTCTGGGCAGGCTGACCTGACACGGCAGCCGCTTTACCCAGACATCGTCTCATGTGTTCCCATACTGTGTGTCAACTCTTATTAATAAAGAGTCAGCCATTATACCAGTATCAATACTCCTGCAAGCCAATGTAATTGGGTTCAGTACCTGTTGTAGCTAGTCTTGATAACGATGGACAAAAATATTGGATAGATTTAGTTTAAAAAGTAGCATGTATCAGAGTTCGCCACGGTAAATTAGGTAAAAAAAAAAAAAAAAAAAAAAATCACCAACTTAAAGGTAGGAACTACCGCCCTTCTCCCACTCATTCATAATAATGTAAAAGTTTCAGATCCCGTGGATGTTATAAATTTTTTTGAAGAATACTGGGCCAGAATATTCTACCCTCACCCTCCTCATCTCCTGTTCACTCACAGAATTCAAGAAATTGATACCTGGAGTCAAGAGTACAGGGTAGAAAGTAACCCAGAGCCAGTTATCCATCTGGAAGGGATGGACGACACCTGCAAACTCATAGCCCCACCTCGTGTGAGGAAGTAAAACAGAAAATGAAAAGGTTTCCTCGTAAGGCTCCAGGCTCCTTACAAATCAGACGCGACGCTCTTATTCACCTTCCTGAAAACCCTATACAAGCTTTGACTGACCTTTACAATGTCTCTCAATACCAGCTATTTTTCCTCTCCCTTTAAGATTGCTTTAGTTCCCCTAATTCCTAAGCCACAAAAAGACTTGACTGCCCCAAAGAGTTATCGCCCTATTAGTCTACTCGAGACATCAACCAAAATTTTCGAAAGAATCATAAACATGCGACTATGGTGGTATCTCGAAGACCATAATGAAGAAAGACGTATTAAACATCATCGCAAACTACATAAACAACAACAAAGACCGACGACTAAAGACTGTTCTTGTCACAGAAGATGTAGAGCAAGCCTTTCACATGGTATGGCATGCTGGAAGCTGTGCATGAAATTTAACTTTCCACCTTTGATTCAAAAGTTGCACCGCAGTTTCCTTGATAACCGCAGATTAAAATAAAAATTCTTAAATAAAGTTTCTGGCACCATTTCAATGTATTCTGGAGCACACTCAGCCCAATACTCTATACATTATGTACAAAAAACACAATGTGCTTTCAAATGTTGTTCAGCGCATCATTGACGAACTCGACACCGTCTGGAAATCAGAGCATAAATGGCGTATCAAGTCTAACACGACAAATACAAAAGTTCTCTTTGTAAGACCACAAAAACTTCCTTACGACATTTACCTTAACACCTTCGATAAAATACAAGCACCTCTCCAAGTCAGACCCTCTTGTACCATCCTTGGTTTAACCTTTGATACATACTTTCGATTTCTTTACATATCAATTCAAAGGCCGCCTTGGCAAGAAAAGTCTTACATTCGCTTTATCAATTTAAACGTGTAGCCCTTCGTATGAAGCTGCATCTATACAAAACACTGATAAAACCTCTCCTCACATACACACCACTTGTACTCACACAAACAACATACACTAACAGGCGCAAACTCCAGGTTGTTCAGAATAAAGTACTCTATACATCTATAGATCTATATGATAAATTAGGATTGATTTATTACATCTGAACTCCACGAGAGAGCTTCTCTGATAACTCTGAACATTGAGTGGCGTAGGTTGGTCTATAAACAGGCCGACATGCCCTGTGCATGGGATGAAGAAGTAGATGCAGGTTATTAGGCTTGCCGCATCTTTTGAAGCTACCTTCTGCTCCTTCATTTTCCCCTTTCCCCTTTCCCTATCCCCTTGTTTTGTTCAGTTTTTGTTTTGTTTGTGTTTTCTCGTTCTATTTTTAATGTAGTTTTCTTTCTTTGTCTTTTTTTTGTGACTTTTTAATTTCTTAATAAAAGTTTAATCTCCCCCTTGGCACAGCCCTCACATCCCCCACTTTAAAATACTTTCACCTTGTCCCCTGATGCCTACATGAATGCCATAACCTCCCCCTCCCCCATCACAGTATCCTTTGCCATAGCATGGACCCATCCCATATCTTTACCCCAGCATCTCATTGGTTTCAGTTTCTGGCACGTGACATTTGTTGCTAGAACTCGTGCCAGAACCATAAATCTTTTTTCGTAAGGATTTATGTCAGCCAAGGAAAGAAGTGTCACGGCCAGTGGTGTTAATCCAATCGTGATGTGGCCGCCAGGGCCGTGCCTCTCTGTAAGTCCTGCCGCCAACGAAAGGGAACCTTCTGTTGACATAGGCAGAAATGGCCAGCCCCTGATTAACAACCACTTCCGAGCTTCAATCTGCTTCAATAGCAAAAGTTAACTGTTAACTTTTATCCCAACTTCCCCAGTTAGCCGAGAATCCAGCTGTTCGGTATAACGGGGTCCCGTGCCACGCGCCCTCACCCACTTCCCACGAGAACAACGCGAGCGCGCGACCTCCAGTGCGGGTATGCATTCAAGGTCATAGGGTACTCATACCTTGCACACCGAGAATTGGCCAGCCGCCCTCTTTTGTAGCCTCGTGTGTGGCGCTGGCCCACCCCCACCCTTTTCCTACTTTTGAAGAACCCTCTACAACTATTACCCAAAGCTTTATCCTGCATGCTGAGTTAAGCTAAGGCTCCTCTTTCTTCTCCTAAAATTCATTTTCCTCCACTGCTTATTCTTCCCCTATCCCCATTCTTTCTTCCCACTCTTCTTTCCAAACTTTTGACTTTTTTGAATCAATATCGTCTCCTGGTCCTGCCACTGGAACCTCTTAGATGCAAGAGCTGAGCTCCCTCTCTGAGGTGAATCAGCCTTTGGGTGGCTGTCTTACTGGAGAGGGCACTCACACTGGTCCCGTGAGTGCCATTACAATAGCTATTGGCTGTGTAGACATGGGTTCTAACATACAGCTTCCCCTTATTAAAATCCGCGGTGGGTGGGGGTGTGAGAGGATGAAATAACTGCTTATTGCATGGCAAGCATTTCACCCCCCCACATACACACAAAAAAGAGATATAAATGATGATGAACCATGCAAGGCCATGGCAGTCACTTTGAAGCCGTAAACAGCTTTTTGTGGCAAGAGAAAATCCAAAGCATTGGATGACTCTGTCAGACCTGCACATAAAAGGGACAAGACTTCAGCCAAAAATATGTCTGCCCATGAGATTGTCCAGCAGATAGACTCTCGTGCTGACCTCTCCAGGCCATCACCCAAATCAGGGAGTCCTCTGAGTGTCCCTCAGACGTCCTCCCTGACCGAGGTGAAAGCAAAAACTGAACCAGCTGAAACAGCTACTGCTCCCACGACTGTAGCCCAGAATCTAAGCTGAAAGGGCGGTCTGAAACGACCCAGGCCAGAGACAGATTCTGAAGGAGAGTCTAGGCCCCCTAGGTGTTTCCCACAGTTCAAGATTCCCTCTAAACCTGAAGGCTTCGACAATGCCTACCAACTAATGTGAGTATTGGAGATGCAGTGAAAAATCTGGTTGTCAATCCAGGTTGCCAGAGACCAGGGCATGATTATTATGCCCAAAGACCAAGCTACCTTGAATTTCATGCAGGAAATGAAGGAGCTTAAAGATGGGAGGAAAGCATGTCTCTCGCCACTGAATCCCGACGATAGGAGAGTCAAGATGGTGCTACTTGGCTTCTCACTGCCATATGATGTAGATGTGATTACATCACACCCACAGGTCATGGACGCATCCCGAATGTCGAAAGTGAAGACCCCAATCAGGCAAGTCCTCTGGTGACCTTTAAAGGAGCCCCATTCACTACACTTGATCTGGATAACTGGGGCACCTTCAACCTAAGAATCTATGTGCCTGAGCCACTTCAGTGCTGTAAGTGCTAAAAGCATGGTCACCATCAGGCTAGCTGCAAGGCCAAGCCTAAATGTGGTGTCTGTACCAAGGCACACAACACCAAGGTATTGTGTTGTGGGACACAACAGCAAAATGTCGCAACTGTGCTAAGAGGATCATGCCTGGAGGCTGACTTGCTATGCCAGGAAAGAGGCGACAAGAGGTTGCTAAAAAGCGACCAGACTTTGTTTCTGCTCCCCCATGTATGGGGACAAAACAAAAGAGAATAAAGGTTCAAAGAGCATTGCAAAAATCTCACCAAGAGACAATAATCTCCTCTTTGATGAGGAAGATGACTCTCCTGCTGACTGCTGTAGTCACTGCAGTAGGAATAGCTTTGGGGAGGTCTAGTGAGGAGATGGAGAGGGCAGTCACGGTCACCATGACGGTAATGACCTAGACTGTTGCAATCCTGAAAGGAAGCTGGACAGCCAAAGCAACCCAACCCTCACCCTAAGACAAGACTCCCTTACCTATTCCAATCCTAGCCATACCCTCTCAGGCAGAGTCAAAACAAGTTGAATCTGTGCAGTTAGTGCCAGAACAGACTGACCTTACCCAGGTAAAGTCAGCAATGAGAAAAGACACACAGACAAAGCCTGAAATCAGAAAAGCCAAAATAACAAAGGTCAGAACTACCAACTACTCATGGATAGCCTGACAAACAGCCCAAAACAGATGAAGATTCTTCAATCAGCGAGGACTTCATAAGGGAGTTATCAGACTGTGATATAACATATTCTGAATCCGAATATAAAGGTCTCATATGTAACTATCACCAAGTAACATCATGACACACAATCTAAGCATAGTGTAGTGGAACATCTATGGCTTTAATACAAAAAATGCCATCCTCCACCCAAAAGTGCAATGAAGGAACATTGACAATGTCATGCTCCAGGAGACATTAACAGAGGGGACTGTTCACTCCTCAGGGTATCGTGTCTTCATGCTGCCAACCACAGCTGACAAAAGAGGCTTGATCACCCTGGTCAGAGCAACAATCCCTTGCTTCACAATAGCTGATGCACCACACTGTGGAGAGGATGTTATAAAGACAACTGGTACTCTACTGATGAAATTAAGGAAATCAACCACAGAGTGAACATGTGCAGAAAACAATTCTGAAGGCAAAGAACTCTCTTAAGGGAAGCTGTCAAGGATGCCAAGGAATCTGCCATAAGAGTCAGGCAGGAAAAATGGCTGGAATGGTGCGAGTTCTTTGACCACCGAACCACCCTTACAGATCTGTAGTAACCGGTCAGGCGAGCTACAAGCCACTCAGCCCTGAGGTGCACACACCACAACCCTCAACCAGAAGCAAACAGACTGGTGCACGAGTTCTCTGTGAGAACAAGCAGCAACAGTCTGCCAGCCAAACTGAGGGCAAACCAATGCCTATAACCAGAGAGACTTGCTTATATCAGAGAAAGGGCAGCCGAACCCGAAAAGCCTACAAAATCAGCTCTCGCTCAGCCCTGGGGTTCTGATGAGATCTGTACTCCATCATTTCCCATCTAGGACTGCCAGGTGAACTTGCACTCCTGCAACTCATCAACAAGTCCTGGAAAACTTCCTATGTACCCCAGAGCTGGAAGAGGGCTATCATAGTTCCCATCCCAAAACCAAAGGAGCAAGGGAAATACCGCCCCATCTCTCTGGGCAAGACGGCCGAGAGAATGGTACTAAACCGACTCCAATGGAAAATGGGACCCCCACATGAACACCTCCAGGAGTTCACAAGGGGTATGATCACAGTACACATCATAGCCACACTCTTAAGCACAAGCAGCACTTTCACATCTGTGGTAGTATTCCTAGACCTGGAGAAGGCTTTTGAAATAGCATGTCCTCTTGCTGTCTCATACAGCCAGGGTGTTAATATGCTATCAGCTCAAAGAACAACTACTTGCCAAGGGCATGGACTCCCCCCACCCCGACTTTACTGAAGCCCCGCCATAGGCACAAACCTTGATCGAGTTCTCTTTTATAAGCTTGTCAAGGAGAAAGAATCAATAAACCATGCCTAGTCTAAAGGCAGAAGCTGAGAAGGTCATTGCAGCCAGCCTCCGGGTAGCAGAACCTACTTCACGGATGGATCAGTTGATCAAATTAAGGCACACTGCAGGCGCCGCCTTTGCAGCAAGGGATGCCACACAATCCATGAAGGTAACAGACAACGCCTCCTCGCCACAGGCAGAGGCAGATGCGATCATGGGAGCCCTAGCCCACGCGTCCCTGAGGGAAGGACACATGGTCGTACATACGGACTCCAGGGCAGCCATTGACTGTCTACAGCAAAGCTTACCTCAAGACAACATCTCTTGACCACAGTGCTTTCCATAGTGCAGAGGATTCTTGCTCAGGGTAGAAGAATCATAATAGGTATTAGAGGGAATGAGTTTGCTGACAGACTAGCTGACATTAGCAGAGATATCCCCCCAGATCTCATGATCATACAATCTAGCCGAAAAATCTTAAGGCAGAAGTGCAATGCCACAGCTTGTGCCTTCCTCCTGCAGCTTCACTGAGAGAAAACGAGATCCTCCCCCTCGGCCAGATGGTACTCAGATGCCACAGGCTATGAACCACTGGCACTCTGAAGCAACCAATAGAGGTACCGAAGTCATTCTTCACAGGATCAGACTAGGTTACCATTGCGCATGGCAGATCATAGAGACAACTGACTATGCAGACAGGTGTTGCATGCATTGTAGCGAGCCGAACGCCACCCTGGTACATTACTTACAGAGTTGTGAGCACACAATTCCTGAGACAGGGACCGCCCGCCGGGCTGGTAAAGAGATTATGCCGCATGCTTACATCATGGTGGCAGGAGCACCTGCTAGCAATCCCGCCACCACGGTAAGCACAGAGTTTCGGAGAATAAAAGGAGACAGCCATAAATAGCTGACACAGGCCAGGCCATATGTATGGAAGGCCTGGGCGATAATAGATCTTCGCAAATCTCAAATAAATAAATGAATGAATGAACCGATATCAGCATTCCCCGACCACAACAGCAGCAGCTGCCTAGTCCTTAGCCGACTGGGGAACCTTCCGGCCCCCCCATTGATCTTCACTTCACCTTCAGCACCCAGCCATACCTGTGGGCATTCACACCTACAACAATCACTCCATAAAGAGATATAGACCATTCTAAGTAGTAGATGCCAACCATCTACTATAAACCCTTAGGTAACACCATCTGTATTAATTGATCCCTCTGTAATGCAATCTCTAAGAAAAAAAAAAAAAAAATAAGGTAAAGGATAGTATATTAAAAGAATATCGGTAAATTTCAAGTTTCAACCAGCCTCCGACTTTCGAAATAATTTTTTTGGAATGGAATCTCCCTTCGTGGTTTAACGCTGTTATGATGATGATTTCCGTCGCATTTGACTCGTTGATGACAGGCGGAACTTTTATTCCTCGACGGCAAAGTTGATAAAATATGTAAGAGTGGGCTTCGCACTGTATTTTGGGGAGGAATTTGCATGATTTATACACAAAAAACAAAGCAAAAACACTAAAATAACTTTAAATCGGGTTAGCTTAAACTCTACGGGGACGGGAGCCATATTTCACCTATAAAATGACGGTATTCTATGCTGCGCTTAAATCTGGGATTACCTTTTGCCTGATTGACGCGCAGTATATATGCACTAGAAGAATGATTGGACAAAAGCAACTTTTTATTATGAAAATGCGTTTCGAAAGTTTCGTCGCGCGTTGAGCCGGCACACCGATCATTCAAATGCGGTCGTTTGCAATGGCAAAATCGGAAATATATTTTTTTTAAATATTGCCTGTATTATGGTCCAATTAGAAGTAAGAGTTTTTACTGCATGAATTTGCTTATTACTTGAAAAATACTTCCTGCAATTTATATGAAAATTTCCCGGTTCTCGTTATATAAAAGTTAATTGTACAAACCTTATATCGTCGTGCCTCCGTTAGTACGCTTCGCCATAATACGTCGACCTCATCGAGGTAGTATTTCCAGGGGCAGATGTATTTCCTGATTTATAAAACTAAGCCGGCTTTCAATATAATATTTCTTCACAGGTCACGTTATTCTAACAGCGGACGGACACACACTGAAAGTTTTTCACGGCGAGGGCAGGGATTTCCGAAAAATCGAATTTTGATTGGTCAGAAAACTCTGACTTCATTGGCTAGAATTTGTCGCTGTTTGGAACAGCATATAATCGCAAAGCTGTCAGTAACTGGTCGTTTGCATTGTTCCTTGTCTTAGTGTTTCAGACAGTAATCATTTGTTATCACCATTTCAGATGGTTTTTTGTCGTTACACGAGCGAAAACATGGTATTTGTATTCTAATAAGTAAAATGTACATTTTTGTTGTTTTATATGCGTGTAAACAATTAGGTAATTGTGAACTATTACCTAATTTTCTTCGCTCTCGGAAGAGCTATCCTCGTCGAGAGGAACTGGGGCTGGCAGGGGCTGCACTCGCTCTCGCCCGCATTACGGCTGGTACAGTTCAGCCGCTTGCAAAAAACAAAAACAAAAAAAAAACAATACAGGCTAAAAAGGGCCAGCTCTGTGACACTTGCGTGTCCAATAAACTTCGTTATTTCTGAGTTGCGATGGAAGTACATAAAAGATAAGTTTCTTAGATTTATTTGCTCTATCATTTGCATATATTATTTTCCGTTTTAAAGATGGTTAGTCAAAACTTTACCTATACCAGATTGGTATGTTGCCAAACACAAAAAATGTCAGATTGAGATTCCTTACTGAAGTTTCATGTAGAGAAATACAATCTGAATGGGAAATGGAATCTACAAAGGTGCCATAACAGAGCACCTGAAAACGAAATGAAGTCCTTAATCACTTGATATATGTTGTCTCTCTTCTTCATAAAAATAATGACACTAAAATCCAAGAATTATAGGCCCATCACTTGCTTAACTACCAAATATAACCAGAGACTTTGGCTTGAACAGAAAGGTTGTCGACAAAACTTGTATACATACTAATCAATAGAAAGATACTCTAAAACTGAATCTCTAAAATATAGAATTTAATTTCCAAATGGATAGATTATCCAAATACATTCGATGGTGTTTCTCTTGCATGGATAATGAAAACAATGAATCTCTTCAATTATGTGTATGGAGGATTGGGAAGCCTGTTACTGACAGTGTAGTTTTAGTGACGACATCTGGATAGAGTTTCGTTTGGACACGTGCTGAAGCAACATTTAAAGGACGTAAACTGAGGTTTGTACTCAAAGATAATTGTGTAATTAAGGAGCTCGATCAGGAAGGAAACGAATACTCAGGAGTAAATGAGAACAAAGATATACAAGACCATTCCTGGGAAACAAAGGATTCGGAAATAATAATACAGGAGAATAAGAGTAACAATGAAAACAGAGATGAACTTGAATCTATGACTTCACTGGCCAGACTGGCAAGTCAATTCATGGACCACCAGTCATCTTCAGTGAATGAACATTAAAATAAGGAAATTACTGACAGCAAAAAGCATGCACGAACGAAAGGCAGAGTTAAACAGACATTATCTGACTACATAAAATGGAATAGAACTACTACTATAAGGCTCAAGACACATCCAAAACAACATCCACTGGACGTTAGAACATGAAAATGCCCCCTCCCCACAAATAAAAACTTATTCTATTAGTTAAGAGGAAAATAAATTTTTATAAAACTAAGCACTGATAAAGGACAAAGTAACGTAAATTTTCTTAACAACCACAAAATCAGTCCAACCTAAAGCAGCAAAGAAATTAAAAATAAAACAAAGGACGAGGGCATGAAATTTCTGCAAAATGAATGGCAGAAAAAATGCACGGACAGGACCCTACTCAGGCAAAAGGTAGAAGATGTGGAAAAGAAAAGAACAGTTCTGGAATGAAAGCAGATAATTAGGATTTCAGTCTTGAAACACAGGATCAAAGTCTGGTAACAAGATATCAAGCAAATATAATGAACAATGTTTCAAAACCCACTGTACACTGGATTATCTGTAAGTACTATTTTATCCCCCATCCTAAGATCTGGTATGAACACCATCTTTTAGTAAACACGGAGGGTAACAGTGTAGTCATTATGTGGGATTTTACTATCTATACAAACTTGGTACCAAAGCAAAGACCTCAGTGGAAAAAAAAATGCTTTTAATATATATGGTTGAACCGGCCGGCAATACTATTGCATCTAAAGTGTTCGAGATTTTTTTTTTTTTTTAATATAAAGATTTTGAAATAGAAATCCAACGAATGTACCGGTGGTCAAGAGTGCCAATGAATGGGCTGAAGATATACCTGGAAAATCCAGCATCTTTGACATTCAAAAAGATACTCTGATATGTCCACATCTTAAAATTTCTGTCGAAATAGATTCAAACCACCAGCCGAGAGAGAGAGAGAGAAAAAAAAGATGTCACATTTCAGTGAGCAGCTCTAGTTTTCTGGATGAAACCCGTCTTTTTTATTAGAATGAAAGTCAAATCATACACTAATTTATGATGATAATAATAATAATAATAATATACACAAACTTAATCATCATAGTGATAAGGATAATAATAATAGTAATAATAATAGTAATAATAACAATAGTAATAATAATAATGATGATGATAATCTATGATATAATTCAGCGTATGTTTCGTTCATTCGTTCCCATGTTACGCCTGTAACTTACGTCTGAAATCATATTACATGTGAAGTTGAAGTCGCTTCATTCTGATATAAAGTGGGTGATAAAATATTAATGAATCACTCACTCACACACACACACATACACACACACGCATGCATAAAACCATCATATTATAAATGAATTGGAATCATACTTGTATCAGAAGGATGATATTTATTGTTATTTGTCATGAATATAAACGTTGCATTATATGGAGTATTTTCAGAACAAGAAATTATATTTAGTTTTTTTTTTCTATTTTGCGCATCTCAGGTGTCTTCTGTTTTATGAGAGCGTTGTCCTTTCTCGGTGAGCAGGCGGGAAGAATGGTAATTTAGTAGTTGGTCAGAAAATAACACTCAAAATTTGTTCACTTACAGTAAGATACGAACATTTTACGGTATGTATATTCAAGATTGGATTATCAAGTTGTATTTAATAGGATTTAGAAACCTAATTATGATGTAATTCATAAAATACGAGCAATGTAATTTACATGTTGAGTGTCTGTCGTGCCATCCTAGAATATTGTATACATGCAGCTTACAGGGCCAGTGTACCAGCGGTGATATGACTTGTATTGGACTACTAGGATCAAGGATCAAAGGC
Organism: Penaeus monodon; assembly: GCF_015228065.2. NCBI lineage: Eukaryota > Metazoa > Arthropoda > Malacostraca > Decapoda > Penaeidae > Penaeus > Penaeus monodon. Next base: position 21,044,846 of record NC_051397.1, read on the forward strand.
AGTGGAGCCAGTGAAGTGAGTGTAATTCATGTTATTAACAGTGTTGTTAGGAGACATTATGAATCTTGTGTACAATGTATTCATTACCATTCCAAGCAATATTTTTTATGTGTTTTCTTTATGTTGTGAGATTCTAAATGCAATATTGTGATCAAGGAACTAATCAATTGTGATATTATTTAAGATGCAATGTTACTATGATTAGGTTAATGTTCTATTTTGGGCAGATTATTACTACCATATTTTTGTGATAAATTTCTGTCATCTTTGAAGATTAAGATTTTATAAAGGCAAATGTTATGTTGGCTTATTATTGCAATTTGGGAATGCTTCAGTAACTAGTGATTTATTTACTCATTTGTCTGTGCTCATTTAGCATCAACTTTTTGTAATTGTATATTTATTTTATTTGATGTCGAATTCCATATTATATTGGAAATTATATTCATTAAAAGTTCTTTTGTTATATTTTATTGACCATTGCTGATCGAAACTTTTCTCAAATAAATGAATTTTACGGCTGATGGGTTTGTGATTCTTAACTCCTAGTACACTATGCTAATCAATTATTATCATTACTATTATCCTTTTGACACACCATCATCCTCATTAGCTAGGGTCGGGGAGGTTAAGAGGAAATAGGAGCGACTTGGGAGGGGGCGGGTGTAGGGCTTAAAGCAGGAGGGGAAAAGTGAATTTAAGGAGAATCTAAAGCTGATATGAATCGGTAGAGCGGAAAAAGGAAAGATAGAGGGGAAAGAGAAACGAAAGAGTAAAAGGAGGTGGGTGAAATGATATTCACAGGTCGCACTAGTAATGATAATAAAAAGGGAAAAAATAATGATAATAACAATAATAATAAGATGATAATGATGATAATATATTAATAATAATGATAATGACAATAACATGATAATTATAATGATAATGATGATAATAATTAAAAAGATAATGATGGAATAGTAATGATAATTATAATAATTATGATGAACAATAATAATAATGTTGATGACAATCATAAATGATAATAACGATCTTAATAATAATATTAATGTCCATACTGAAAAAAACAGTTGTTAAAGATGATACTAATAGGGATTTTAACTGATAATCATGACGGCAATAAATATCGTATATGTAAAGAAAGAGATAATACATCAGAACTAAGAGGTAATAATAAAAATAACATTAATGATAATGATGGCAGAGCTAGAAAGGCAAATATACATTTTGTCGTTATTATTTATCTACCCTCATTACTCTACTTCAGAAAGCTCCTTAGTATAACCCTAAATGCCGAATATAACAAGCATTTTGCAAGGGTCGGTATCCTCAAAGAAGACCGTGCAAACAACAGGACATAGGATTAAGTGAACTGACGAATAAACAAGGTTAATTACATAAACTCAGTTAAAGTGATGACAATGGTTATGATACTAATTATCAAATTCTAAAGATAAAAAATAAAACTAAAAGTAGTGATGATGTCCATAATGTATTGATAAGACGTGGTATGTATTATGAATAAAAATAGTGATGTTGAAGGGCTGGTACAGATTTGACAATCACCACTTTCCACCTCGACGCCAACATCGTAAAACTGTCATTCAGGATGCCCAAGGCTCTTAATACGCAGCCATAGGTGTCGAAAAGAATTTTGATATGGGTATTTGTAGAAATTATTTCTATTTCAAAAGACGGTAGCAATCTGCAGTCAAATGGTCTTTCTGTTACCTGAATATTAGTGAGGAACGCAATAAATGCACTACTTGGGCGCAGTATAAGGGAATAAATGTATTCTTTATTTGTAAACTATAGTATCCTATACGAGTGCCTACAAAAGTGGAATCTGATTCTTTTCCTTCACCAACACAATCTCTCTTAAAAATGCTTCATTCTACGTTTTTAATTAGAATATTAAACAGTTGTGGTGCCATTATATTAATAATTGTGCTAATGATCATGGTAATCATGATAATGGTGATGAAGATGATGATGACAGCGATGATGATGATAATACTAATATAGTCTCTATGTGCTAAAATCGCCAAGAAACACACCACACTTTCAGAGGTAAGAAAGTGATCGGTTCATATAAAATTTGTGTTGCTAGCCAATTGCTCACATTAAATGATTTCACAGCACGTTAGGAAATGTTAACGCGGTGTCTGGTCGGAGGCAAGGACGTCATTTTATCTATTTATTGTTTCTTTTTTTTCAGATATTAACAATGAACTGAACATTCTGTTCTGCATTTGAAATCAAATCACTTTAAGTTCGATTCCCTCTGCAGAGAACGGAGATGAATACCATATATCTTGAATAGCGACGCGACACCGCGAAACAAGCTTGGATAAAGCCATGGGCGTTTCCCGTGTTGTTTTTTCTTGGTTTAGGTGACTGACACTGCAGGTTTTAGCAGTCCTATAATAACGTAGGGTATTTCAGTCTTTTACAAACCGTAGATTACCGCTTAAAGTTCCTTATGTTTGGGCTCTTTTGTTTTTGTTTTGTGTATATATGGCAGATATTGAAAGAATAAGGAACAGGCTACATTCGAAAACGAAGCTACCCTTGCCTGTCAGCGCATGTCGGTATCAGTGGAAATGAGCGAGCTGATCGGAAGGCCAAGGCAGCTACCGCTCAGCCATGTGAGGCTCGTTTTCCTCTTCCACACGCCGATTTAAAACCTAGCATTAGACGTTGTCTTCGCGATAAATCGAGGGAGCAATGGAGGCATACCTCTAGAAACAAACTGCGAGAGATTAGAGATGACCTTAGCAGTTGGGTGATCAGCATCCACCCCAACCAAAAAGTGGAAGTTGTATTAACAAAACTAAGAATCGGGCACACAAAACTGACTCATGAGCCAATGATGGCTAAAACTGAAGCAATTTGTGAGGGATGCCAAGAGCCATTAACGGCACATGTAGTGGAAAGATGTGCAACATTCTCAGACCAAAGACATATGTACTTGACTCCCCCATATACACTGAAAAATGTATTGGGGGAGGATTGTGACATAGAGGGTCTTATTAGTTTGGTAAGGGAGACTAATATCTTAGATAAAATTCTGAGATGCATAATATCTGTGCAATTATTTTATACATTTAGAACATAATATATATGCTTTGATTTTTTATATGATATTTATTGTTATTTATTATTATTTATAATACATTTATAGATAGATTTTTAAAGTTTGAAATATTTTTAACATTTCAATCCAACAATGTATTTGCCGCTAATGACCTTAGCTGTTGACGCGGTAGACAATTTCAAATAATTAGACAACATACCCTTGACTTGGATCAGAGTGTAATACATACTTGTCATTTTCAAAAGCCTTTCTAAGCTGCAAATATACTAAAACCATTGATTTGTTCCTGATCCCAGTCCTAAACAAAATAACATATATAAGAAAAAGAACCATTAATAATCGTTACGTTAGTGATTATAATAATGACAGAGATCCCACTATTATCGCTAAATCCACCACCACGACTGCTCCTGCCGCTGCTGCTGCTGTTGTTACGGCTATT
>NC_051397.1:21058387-21060887 GCF_015228065.2 Penaeus monodon
ACATGGCCTCTTACTGTCCTATGACAGGATCTTTATGGCATCCATTTTCTCCATGACATTCTGCTCGCCCCATTTTACACAGGACTGGGAGCCATTTCCTGAGGTATTTGCCATAAATACGAGGGAAAGATTAGGTAGGCTGGTTTCCTGCTGCCTTCCCTGACAGTGAGACACTGTCTCTAGAAAGGTTGCCATCCAAGGCTAAAGAGTCCCTTCTTTTCAAACTGATGTTTGAAAACTTGATGTGAAAGAGGCGTTCTATGACAATCTCACATCCGTGGCATACAATTGGCCCCAGCAGGATATTCACATTGTTCTGGGTGACTTCAATGGCTATGACCGAGCTGACTACGAAATGTCTGTCGGCCCCCATGGCTCAGGAGCTGATACAAGCAGTGAGAACAGTCTCCTCTGGGACTTTGCTAGGTCCCAGAGAATGGGGATCTCCGGCTCCTGGTATCAGCACTCCAATCGGCATCGCTGGACATGGTATAGTGATATAGCTACAGTGGCCAAGGAGATCTACCACATTCTTGTTAACATGAAATGGATGATCCCCCAGAATTGCAGGGTTTACCGGAATGTCAAGTTCTCTGGCACTGACCAAAGGCTAGTAGTGGCTACCATACGGATCCACTTCAAAACTCCTTGTTTGATCGATTTACAGAACTTAAAAATCTCATGGACCCAGTTGTTCTGTGGGAAATCCTTCAGGCGCAGAATACTTGAAGCAGTGCAGGAGCCTGTTGGCATACGCCCGAGGGCAAGGCAGAATTTCACCTCCCTGGAGACACTGGAGAACCAGGGTTTGGCTGAATGGCAATTGGGTGATACTAGTGAAGAACAGAAATTACCATAAAAATGAATTTTTCCAAATACATAATCTAACTATCACTGGTGCATAGGGCTCGAACAATGCTGAGAAGGGACAAGGAACAGTTCATCAGGAATCTTGCTGAGGATGTTGAAGGCCATTTCTTGGTGAATGACCTTCACACTGTCTACCAAGCCCTGAGAAGGCTGAACTCTAAGCACTCCTCACAGATGACTGCAGTCTGATCAGTGGATGGACAGAGCATCTCAGATCATATTGGGTTCGTGAATGTTGGGCTGAGTATTTGAGCAGTTGTACCAAGTAGACTCTCCAACATTTAGCTTGGAACCTCCTATCCTCATGGAGGTAAAGATTGCAATTTCCAAGCTGAAGTGTGGGAAAGCCGCTGCCATATGTGATATCCCTGCTGAATGCTAAAGACTCGGGGTAACCCTGTGGCACAAGATTTGCATGCAGTCTTGACTGTCATCTTTCATTCCCCCTGACCTGTTGAGGGGCGTGGTCATCGCACTCTGGAAGGGGAGAGGGGATCATTGGGGCTGTAACAACTACTGTGCCATAACAGTGATCAGTATACCAGGCAAAGTTTTCGTCCACATTCTTCTGAAATGGATCTGCAATCACCTACTAAGGCACCAGAAACTGGAGCAGTCTGGATTCACTCCTGGCAAGTCCACAATAGACCGTATCCTAGTGCTTCAAGTAAATGTGGAACATTGTTGTGAGTTCAGTTATGGGTTGCTATCATCTTATATTGACCATAAGGAGGTGTTTGACTCAGTGCATCAAGAATCGCTATGGGAGATTCTCAGACTCAGGGAAATTCCGACACAGATAATTGGCCTAATAGCAAACCTATATTCCAGTACCGAAAGTGCTGTAAGGTGTGGTGGGAGCCTATCAAACTTCTTCCCTGTTAATTCAGGGGTGAGGTAAGGCTGTGTCCTTGCACCAACACTTTTCAACACCTGCATGGACTAAATAATGGGCAAAACTACTGCGCAAAGTCGGTGTGGAGCAACACTGGTCAATATCAAGGTCTCAGACCTTGACTTTGCCGACGATGTTGCTATCCTATCTGAGTCCCTGGAGTCACTGGTGGTGACTCTTGATGCATTTAGCAATGAGGCGAAGCCCTTGGGCCTAAAGGTCTCCTGGACCAAGACCAAGATTCAGGACTTTGTGGGCCTGTAGAGGAACCAATCCAGTCGATCCATGCTTGTGGTGAGGATATTGAAGTCACAGAGAGCTTTGCATACCTTGGTAGCATAGTCTATATCTCTGGGCTGTCAGACCAAGAAGTCAGTAGACGGATTGGTCTGGCAACAAAAGCCATGAACTCGATTAACAAGAGCATTTGGAGATGTCGGTACCTATGAAGAAGGACCAAGCTACGTGGCTTCAAGGGATTAATACTGCCAGTTTTGCTATATGGAAGCGAAATCTGGATGCTATTCAATGCCATAGAGTCTCGTCTTGATGACTTTCGTAACAAGTGTCTTTACTGGATCATGGGATACAGTTGGCAGGACCCTGTGTCTAACTGACGGCTACACTGTGAGACTGGCATGGGACCTGTTACTTGCATAATCCAGGATCGCCTACTCAAGCTATTTGGGCACCTAGCCCACTTCCCTGTGGATGACCCTGCCCATCAGGTTGTCT
>NC_051397.1:21073387-21080439 GCF_015228065.2 Penaeus monodon
CCATCTCAGAGTCTCCCATAGCGGTTCTCGATGCATCGAGTCAAACGACTTCCTGAGATTGATGTAGGCTGCAAGCAACCCACGGCCGAACTCACGACGGCGTTCCACAATTACTCGAAGTGCTAGGATACAGTTTATTTAGGACTTTCCAGAAGTGAATCCAGACTGCTCCAGTATCTGATGCCTTAGTAGGTGGTCGCAGATCCGTTTCAGAAGAATGTGGACGAAAGCTTTGCCTGGTATGCTGAGCAGTGTAATGCCACGGTAGTTGCTACAGACCCAACTTTCCCCTTTCCCCTTCCCGAGAGGGATAACCACTCCCCTCAACAGGTCAAAGCGAATGGAACCAGACTTCTAGATGACAGTCAAAACTGTATGCAATCCCGCTACCATAGGTTCAATCCCAGCCTTTAGCAGTTTAGCAGGGATATCCCATATGCCTGCCGTTTTCCCATTCTTCAGCTTAGATATTGCCATCCTAACCTCAGTTAGGGTAGGAGGTTCCTTGCTGATGGATGGGTCCAGCACAGGTATTGAAGCTAACTGTTGGAGGGTCTACCTGGTACAACTGCTCAAAATACTCAGCCTAACATTCACGAACCCCAGCATGATCTGAGATGATCTGTCCTTCCACTGAGTGGACTGCAGTCATCTGCGAGGAGTGTTTAGAGTTCATCTTTCTCAGGGCTTGGTAGGCAAGGCGAAGATCGTTTACCAAGAAACATCCTTCAACCTCCTTAGCAAGATTCCTGATGAATTTTCCCTTTGTCCTTCTCATAGGTCCGAACCCTACCCAAGAGCAATGCAAGTCCTGATTGCCATTCAGCCATGCTATGTAACACACTTCAGTGACCTCTAATGTCTCTAGGGAAATTAAATTCTGCCTTGCCCCCCTGGTATGCCAATGGACTCCTGCGCTGCTTTGAGTGTTTCATGCTTGAAGGATTCCCACAGAACAAGTGGGTTCCATAGGTTTCAAGTTCTGTAAATAAATTTAAGACTCCCCCCTAGTTTGCCCAAAGTGAACCCCCAAGAGATGTCACTGGAGGGACAAATGTTTTTAAGGGGCCTGAAAGGGTCCCTACCAACCTATGGCAGTGCCACAAAAACTCAGCACTGGGGAAAACCCAAAAAAAATTCTAAAGGATCCTCCATTAAGTCTACAAAATATGGTTTCCCCTTTGGGCCCAGTTGTATCACTATAGCCGGGGAGCTCCTTAAATTAAGCTCAGAGGGGCACCACTTCTCCCACCCCTGCCATGCTGCCCCAAAAAAGGGGGGGGCAGGCTGGGGCCCAACTCCGCCTGTGGGTTCCCTAGGCTTTGGCCCACGGGCCTTATGCTGGGTTGTCCCTCCCCAGACGCGCGGATGAAAAAAACTCTCTTTCCCATCCTGTCCCCAAGATTTCTCTCCCCAAACGGGACCCCCCAACCCGCCTCACTTGCTGGGGGGGAGGGACCCCCCTCCTAGCACTCCATTTTTAAAGAGTTCCTGAGAAATCTGGGGGGAGAGGGCTGGTAGGCCCTTCCCAAAATCCCATTAACCCAGGGGGCTGATTGGGTACGAGGGGTGTGCCCCACTGCCGGGGGGCCTGGCTCGGGTACCTCTGGACCGCACGGCTGCTCCGAAATCCCCCACAGTCTAGCCTGGGACCATAAGGTGCCTTAGTACCCATGAGTGGCCACTAGGAGGCACTGCAGATGCAGAAGTCTCGATAAGGAGTGGCTATGACTGGCGGGGGAATCTTCTCCGCACAAAAACACCACACAACCTACAAAACACCCCACACCCCACACACAAAAACAAAAAAAATATTATATATAAAATATTAATATTATATAAATTATATTTTAACCCTATAAACCACACAACACCACACACCCACACAACACACACACCACACAAAACAACACACCCACCACACCGCACACACACACAACCACACACCCCCACAACACACATACACACAAAAACCCACAACCAAACCACCCCACCACACACCCACACACATAAAAAAAAAAAAAAAAAAAAAAAAAAAAAAAAAAAAAAAAAAAAAAAAACCAAACCAATAAACACACACCCACAAAATATATATATTTTTTTATATATAATATATATTAATTATTTATTATATATAAATTATTGTAATATATATTTTTAATATTATTTATAAAATTATATAATATATTTATATTTATATAAGGGCCGCGGTGGGCCGGGTTTTCTTAGAGGCGGATCAAAAAGTCCGACGCCAATTTATTCGAGGGTTCGAGCCCACCGGCCGGGGCGCTTGTTCCCTTGGGGAAAGGAATTCACCTCGTGCCTACCTACCAGGTGGAAAACCCCCGGGCGTGCCCGGTCCCAGAACCGGGTAAATAGAGAGGTGCTCCCTAAAAAACCCCCGGGGGAAGCAAGGAAAAGAAACCCCCCAAAAACGAAACCGAAACCCCCTTTGGAAGGGCCTTGGGAAAAAAAAAAAAATAATTCCCCATACAAAAAACCCCCCCCCCCACACACACACCACACACACACCCAAAAAACACCCAAAAAAAATATTAATAATATTTTTTAATAAAAAAAAATGTTTTTTTTGGGGGGGTTTTGGGGTTTTTTCAAATCAAAATAACAAATACTGAAAAAAACCCCACCAAAAAAAAAAACAAAAATATATAATTAAAATAAATAATATTATATATTTAAAAAAATTTAAAAATATAAAATATATATATAAAATATATAAAAATTTTAAATTTTTTTTTTTTAAAATTTTTGTGTGTTTGTGTGTTTATTATTGTGTTTTTTTTTTTTTTTTTTTTTTTAAAATTTTTAAAAATTTTTAAATTTTTTTTTTTTTTTTTTTGTTTGTTTTTTTAAAAATTTAAAAATAATAAATTTATTTTTTTTATATATTTATATATATATAATATAAAAATTTTTTTTAAAAAAAAATCCAAAAAACACACACACACACACACACCACCACACCCCAAAAAAACCCCCACACCACCACCAAACCCCAAACACCCCACACACCAAAAATCAACCCCCGCACACCACCCCCACACAAAAACCCCCCAAACACCGACACAACAACACCAAAACCCCCACCACCCCACACACACACACAACCCAAAAAAAAACAAAAAAATTTAAATACCCAAAAAAAAAAACCCCAAAAAACCCCAAAAAAACCCACACAACACCACAAAAAAAAAAAACCCCCCAAAAAAAAAAAAAAAAAAAAAATTTTAATACTAAACGCAACCCACATTTATTAAATTTTTTTTAAACCCCCCTTTTTTAAAAAAATTTAATTTTATAAAGGTTTAAAAAAATTTTTGGAAAATTTTTTTAATTAAAATAAAAAATTTTAAAAAAAAAAAAATTTTAAATTCAAGGAATATATTCCCTAACCCCCAACCCCCTTTAAAAATTTGAAAAATAAATTTTTAAAAAAAAAAATTAAAAAAAAAAAAAAAAAAAAACAAAAATACATATTTTTATTTTTTAAAAAAAAAAACCCCAAAAAAAAAAACCCCCCCAAAAAAAAACCCCAACAAACTAACAAAACCCCCCCCCCAAAAAAAAACCCCCCAAAAAAAAAAATAAAAATAATTTTTTAAATATATATAATATATTATTTTTATGGGTTTTTTTTATTATACTATAAAGATTTTGGTTTTTTTATTTTTTTTTATATTTTTTTTTTTTATTTATTTATATATAAAAAAAAATATAAATTTTTTTTTTTTTTTTTTTTTTTATTATATTATATTAATATTTATAAAATTTTTAATAATAATTTCAAAATTTTAATTATTAAAAAAAAAAAAACCCCAAAAAAACCCACAAAAAAACCCCCCCCAACCCAACACCCAAAACACACCCACACACCCCACAACACACAACCACACCCAAAACAAAACCCCCCCACACCACAACACACCACCACCCCCCACAAAAAAAAAAAAAAAAAAAAAAAAAAAATTTTTTTTATTATATTAATTTAAAATTATAATATAACAAAAAACATTTTTGTAAATTTTAAAAAAACAACCCCAAAAAAAAAAAATTTTTTAAAATTAAATAAAACCATATTTAAATTATTTTTTTAAAAAAATTTTTTTTTATTTTTTTTTTATTTATAAAAAATTTTTTTATAAATCTATTATTATTACACAAATATAATTAAATTTTTTATAATATATATATATATATATTTATATATATATTATAATACAAAAAAAAAACAAAAAAACAAATAATATTTTATATTTTAAAAAAAAAAAAAAAAAAAAAAAAAAACAAACCAAACAAAAATTTCCCCCCCCGAGCAGAAGACCCCTTTTGCTCCCCAGCCCGGGGCTAACACCACAAGGGGGAACAGGAAACCACCCCCAACAACGCACCAAACAATATTTTGGGTTTTCGGTTGTTTTAAACAAAGATGTTCCCCCAGTTTTTAACTCAAAAACCGGGGGGGCCAAACCCCCTTTTTTTTAAAACCCCACACCAATAAAAAACAAAACAAATTTTACCCCCCCCCTTTTTAAGGGGGGGTTTTTTGGGCAAAATTTATTTTATTTAAAAGTTAAATATATTAAAAAAAAAAATGTTTTGGGTTTTTTGGAACTTTAACTAAAAAAAAAATGGGGAAATTCATATTCTTAAGAATGGGTAAAAAAAATTTTTAAAAAATAGGGGAACATAAACCAAAAAAATTTTAAAAATTTTAAAATAAAAAAAAAAATTTTTTTTTAAAAAAAAATTATATTTATTTGGGGGTTTTCCCGGAAAAAAAAAGTAAAAAGGAAAGGTTTTATTTTTTTTTTTTCCCCGGGAAAAAAAAAAAAAACCTTAAAAAAATTTCAAATTTCCCCCCCCCAAAAAAAACAGGGCAAAAAAGACACCATGGGGAAAGGGGGCTTGGATTTAAAAAAAGGGGGAATTTTTGGGAACTTTTGACAAATAATTAGTTAAGCCACTTTTAAAACCCCCCGGGCCCCTTTGGGGGGGTTTTTAAAAAAAGGGGGGGGGCCCCAAAAAGTTTTTTTTCCGGGAAAAATTTTTTAAAAAACCCAAACTGGGGCCCTTGGGGAAAAAAAACTTGTTTCTAAAACCAAAAAGATGGGGGCTTTCCCCCCCTTAAATGAACTTTCTCTGACACGAGAATATACCACAGCCCGTCGTGGTTATCAGCTTGTTCAGTGGCAACAGGCTGAGCATGTTAACTTTATCGGAAGACAAAAGAGAAAAGAAACATGTCCAATTAAGAAGACACATTAAAAATCGGAACGTGGAACTGTAAGGAAAATGAAGTAGATGGGTAAATTGCATACGTTGTAACGAAATGGATAGATACAACATTCAAATACTAGGAATCAGTGAGACAATGGAAAAGTCAATGGAAGTTCAAAACTAAAGAAAAAAGACAGTTTTTTTGGAAAAGAAATGGAAAATATAGTCACGGAGTTGCTAGATTCACGAAATAACACATGGTAAGCAAAATGACGCTTATAAAATCAGATACAAGCAAAAACACTGCATACATAATTATACAACACAAAACATTGCAAGTGATGAAGAAATGGAAATTTTTATACACTCTCCAAGAAACTTTAGACACAATCCCTAACAGAGATGTAAAAGTAATCATGGGAGACCTCAACGCCAAAGTAGGCAAAAATGATCTAAAAAATGACACCTGTGGAAAATTCGGCCTTTGGAGATATAAATGAAAGAGGTGAAGATTTTATTGAATTCTGTAGTACAAATAATCTAGTTATAGCCAACACATTGTTCCAACACCACCCAAGACACTTGTACACGTGGTTTTCACCAGACAAAAGAACACGCAACCAAATTGACTACATTGTGTTGAACCAGAAATGGAAAAGTTGTATAAAAAATGCCAAGACAAGACCTGGTGCCGACTGCAACAGTGACCACCAACTACTAACTATCGACTTTCAAATAAGACTCAAAAAGATGGAGCGTCCAACACCACCTCTAAAGCTCGACTACAAAACTCTTGATAACAATTACAGAATTACAGTGTCAAACAAATTTGAATACTCAATCAATGTGAAGATGATAAAACACCAAATGAGTTGTGGGAAGAAGGAAAAGAACTCCTGCTGAGCGCTGCTTAAGAAACTATCGCCAAAAAGGAAAAAGACAAATTCCCCTGGATATCTGAAGAAAACACTAAGTGAAATTGAAACAAGAAGATGCCTAAAATCAAAGGGTATCAATAATCCAGTTGAAGAAGTAATTTACAAAAACAAAATATAAAAATTCAAAGATTATTGCGACGAGATAAAGAAAATATATAAATGAACATTGCAGATATTTCAAACTGTTCTATCAATAAGACAAACTAAAGAACTCTACTAAGGAGTACGAAACATTACACGAAAATTTAAACCTACAATGGACACTATCAAAACTGAAGATGAACTGTTTATGTGATGGAAAAGAAGTCAAAGATAGATGGAATCAAATTGTTCCAACATAACAAAAAGAATAAAGATCTAACAACAACATTATTGACTCAATGACAGCAAGATGAACCACGCCATGATAACGAAGTTATAAAGCCATAAAAAGTTAATAGAATACAAGAGCCCGGGAATAGATGAAATAACAGTCAGAACTAATCAAGAAGCTGGCGAAAGTGTTGAATACTTCTACAAACTTTGTACGAAAATTTGGAAATGAAAGAAGTATTGACCAAAAACTCCTGACTAAACATATGAAATGTACAATCAAGGAGTGTTTGTGAAAACGTGAGAAGTCAATATCTTGGAGCTGTTTTAACTAAACAAGATATTATCGAGATAAAAAGAATACATGCAAAATGCAGTTGTCAATAACACTGAAGACCAAGATTACCTTAGACAAATAGTTATTGACCATAGTTTTCCCAATGCGTATATGGTTCTGAGTTTGGGTGCTGAGAGATACAAGAAGTCATAGTTTGATGTGGTGTTAAGAGAGTATAAACTGGACAAAAAAATATGACTGAAACAAAAAAAAGTAGGCATTGATGA
>NC_051397.1:21090843-21093629 GCF_015228065.2 Penaeus monodon
GAACCCAACATAGAGTTATCTTTTTAAGTGTTAACATCATTGCAACCCAGTCTTAAAACCTCCCTCACTACTGGAGTGATGAGTTTAAGCTTTTGATTGCTTGCAAGGCACTACGAGTCAAAATATATTACAATAGAATGGTTCGTAAGATCTCTAGTTGAATAAAAACAACTTTTTAATATACATTTTTTATTCATAATGACTGATTTTGAGACTAAAATTGCAAGCCGAGGCTATAGGACTTCGCGATGATGCCATGGGCCAGTATGTAATTATACAACAAAACGGTTTAAGCTAAATAATTGAGCTTTAGAAAAATGGCAAATAGAAGCTGAGCAAGAGAAATTCCAATTAGCTCATGATCTAGAAATGACAGGTGTGACAAATAGGGTTTCTATTCATCCCACTGCTGTTGAAAGTACTCACCCAAGTTTACCAGTGTTCAGAGATGATGACATTGCTTCCTATCTTATTTGTTTTGAAAGAATTGCCAACTTATTGATTAATCCTGATACTTATGCTATATATTTATGTAGCTTTATGACTGGCAAAGCAGTGGACATTTATAACAGTCTGTCTCCTGAAATTACTCCTGATTATTCTTTAAAGGGGTTCAGTAAAACTCCTCGTAGTTACAGACTAGATTTAAAAAATGAAAGAGTCAAATTTGGTGAACTTATAAACAATTTCCATTATATGAGGACGAATGTTCTAAAATTGGGTACAAGCCAGGAGAGTTGACCAAAATTGAGAGTATTCGATCCTTTGAGGCTGTCAAGTTGGCAAATAACTGGGCTTGTAATACTGTAAAAATGCAGCCTAAATCTAAAATAACTTGCCAATGGGTGTGGGGAAGAGGGGTTTTATTAGACCATGTCGTCCTAAGGAATCCTTTTGCTTCATGCATTTTTTGTGTCAGAGGGCTCACTTGTTTTTGACGATTGTTCACTTCATAAATTCTTGCCTCTGGGTCTGTCAACGGACCATGGGTCTCAGCAGTCCTCAGGGATACAGGATGTTCATGTATAATAGGGTCTGAGCAAGTTCTTCATGATGTTGATGTATCTTTTTGCAAGTATGTAAATGTTGCAGATTACTTGGGGCATATTGATTAATTCCCTCAAGTTCAGTGTTATATCGTGTCCCTATTATGTCGGATGGGCTGATTTTGTTAGGGGCTCTTATAAAGTTTTCTAGTGTCTTCACTGGTTACGTGCCTGAGCAAGAGATCCAAAATTCTGAGTCACCCATAAACCTGTAAATTACACCTGTATCGTGGTCCTGGTTATCCCCAAAGCTGTGGAAAAGAAAATCCATCCACTCCTATTGGCCAAAGTTTAATAACTCTTGATTTTACCCCTCTTAAATTTAAGGTGACTGTTGGTGAACTAGAAACCTATGTGATGGGGTTTATAAATTTGTTATGGTAGATGGATTGATGTATTGTTCTTGGTAAACCCTAGGTTCCACGAGAAAGTCGGAAGCATTCTCTCATTGCTCTGCTGACTGAAGGAAATTGTGGTTGTGTCGGTCATTCAAAGTCCTCTTGCTGTCATTTTTCTCACAATTAGGGTCTGAGATCAATTCTATTGGCCAGCTATGGGATGTAATATTCAGGACTATTGTAGATAGTGTGACATAGGCCAGGAAGATCCTTAAAACTAAAAGGTGTTAAACTCTGCAGAATTTGCATACCCACTAGCTCAGCAGTGGACTCTAGTAGCTGTAGTGTATAAATGCATTGAAGTCATGACGTCATAATTGTGACCAAATAATCTGGAGATTTGTTGTTGCCCCTATTCGAATCTTTGATTATGACATTCACGTGATAACTCGAAATCGAGCAAATGAGACTTCAAATTTATGCAGGGACACAGTAAATATAATAACATTAGCAACATGGAAAACGTCAAGGTGAACAGCATTGCGAAATATGCATTGGATCGTCTCAGATGTTTCTGTAGTGGCCTAGACCATCCACGCCGGAGCCTAGGAGTTCGAGCCGAATGGGAGAGCCTTGTCTGGGAGAACGTCCTTTAGCGGCCGATGTACACCTGGCGGAAGCTAATGACGTTGGATTTTAGTGTTTTTTGTCAGTCATAAGGACGAGGTTTTGATGGTGGTTAGATGGGTATTTAAGTTTTTTTTAAAATTCGTATATTAAAACAGTGATCCCAATTTTTGTAACTTTGAGTGTTCCCTTTTCAGTATTTTTTTTACAAGTGTAATTGTTCTTTGCTTTATAGATCAATGTATTTTTAGGCTTCGTGACTGACATTCCTCTATTTCTAATTTAAACCTTTTTTAAGAGAAATCATACCATAATTTGGTTACCTGTGGCAAGCAATTGACGACCTTCTATCAGCCCCTAAGGCTGACAGGCACACCCTCGGAATTAACCACGCTTACAAGACGGAAACCCTTGTCCATTATGTCATTCTTCCTTTCTTACACCCATACACTTTCCTTTTGATCTTTTTACACCCTTCTAGATGTCCTCCTATAGATCCATGTATTGTTCCTGGACGTACTAACCAATGGTGGTAGCGTTAATGACCTATAGCAAGGGTATTATGAGTATTATGAATCATACATTCGAATACTGACATGATGGATACGCAGTGTGGGATATTACTGTTATCCTTTATGTCAATGAACGGAATGAAAGACAAAAACCTTTTTTCCCCACCGTTTTTAAATTAAAAAGGGAAACTTTTTATAAAAAAAATAAAGAAACACTTTTAATTTAAAAATAAGAGTATCAAACAAAAAATTCAAACAAAAAA
>NC_051397.1:21096229-21098729 GCF_015228065.2 Penaeus monodon
GGCGATTTTTATCATTAACTATTTGTGGAAAAAGGAATGCCAGCCAATAGCTTATATAAATAAATGTGATGCCAATAGTTTTGTTTCGATAACTGACTTACTGTTTTAAATTATATAAGTTGAATTTACAATTAGTTTTGGATATTACAGATTAGATTTACCTTTCTTGATATTTTCGAAACGGTGAAAATAAAGGTTTTGTCTTTCATTCCCGTTTCATTGACATAAAGGATAACAGCTAATATTCCCACAGCGTGCGGTACAAGCCATCATGTCAGTATTCGAAATGTATTGATTCGGACTTAATTACTCATAATTACCCTTGCTAATTAGGTCATTAATCGCTACCACCACTTGGTTAGTACGTCCAGGAACAATACATGGATCTATAGGAGGACATCTAGAAGGGTGTAACGAGATCAAAAGGAAAGTGTATGGGTGTAAGAAAAGGAAGAATGACATAATGGACAAGGGTTTCCGTCTTGTAAGCGTGGTTAATTCCGAGGGGTGTGCCTGTCAGCCTTAGGGGCTGATAGAAGGTCGTCAATTGCTTGCCACAGGTAACCAAATTATGGTATGATTTCTCTTTAAAAAAGGATTAAATTTAAAATAGAGGAATGTCAGTCACGAAGCCTAAAAATACATTGATCTATAAAGCAAAGAACAATTTACACTTGTAAAAAAAATACTGAAAAGGGAACACTCAAAGTTACAAAAATTGGGATCACTGTTTTAATATACGAATATTAAAAAAACTTAAATACCCATCTAACCACCATCAAAACCTCGTCCTTATGACTGACAAAAAACACTAAAATCCAACGTCATTAGCTTCCGCCAGGTGTACATCGGCCGCTAAAGGACGTTCTCCCAGACAAGGCTCTCCCATTCGGCTCGAACTCCGGGGAAATGGGGATTCCTGGGCTCCGGCGTGGATGGTCTAGGCCACTACAGAAACATCTGAGACGATCCCGATGCATATTTCGCAATGCTGTTCACCTTGACGTTTCCATGTTGCTAATGTTATTATATTTACTGTGTCCCTGCATAAATTTGAAGTCTCATTTGCTCGATTTCGAGTTATCACGTGAATATCATAATCAAAGATTCGAATAGGGGTAACAACAAATCTCCAGATTATTTGGTCACAATTATGACGTCATGACTTCAATGCATTTATACCCTACAGCTACTAGAGTCCACTGCTGAGCTAGTGGGTATGCCAAATTCTGCAGAGTTAAACATCTTTTAGTTTTAGGATCTTCTCTGGCCCTTGTCACACTATCTACAATAGTCCTGAATATTACATCCCATAGCTGGCCAATAGAATTGATCTCAGACCCTAATGGTGAGAAAAATGACCAGCAAGAGGACTTTGATGACCGACACTAACCACAATTTTCCTTCAGTCAGCAGAGACAATGAGAGAATGCTTCCCGACTTTCTCGTGGAATCTAGGGTTTACACAAGAACAATACAGCAATCCATCTACCATAACAAATTTATAAACCCCATCACATATGGTTTCTAGTTCACCAACAGTCACCTCTAAATTTAAGAGGGGTAATATCAAGAGTTATTAACTTTGGCAATAGGAGTGGATGGATTTTCTTTACCACAGCTTGGGCATAACCAGGACCACGATACAGGTGTAATTTACAGGTTTATGGGTGACTCAGAATTTGGATCTCTTGCATCAGGCACGTAACCAGTGAAGACACTAGAAAACTTTATAAGAGCCCCTAACACATCAGCCCATCCGACATAATATGGACACGATATAACACTGAACTTGAGGGAATTAATCAATATGCCCCAAGTAATCTGCAACATTTACATACTTGCAAAAAGATACAGCAACATCATGAAGAACTTGCTCAGACACTATTATACATGAACATCCTGTATCCCTGAGGACTGCTGAGACCCATGGTCCGTTGACAGACCCAGAGGCAAGATATTTATGAAGTGAACAATCGTCAAAACAAAAGTGAGCCCTCTGACACAAAAAAATGCATGAAAGCTAAAGGATTCTTAGGACGACAGGGTCTAATATAACCCTCTTCCCCACACCCATGGCAAGTTATTCTAGATTTAGGGTGCATGTTTACAGTATTAGAAGCCCAGTTATTTGCCAACTTGACAGCCTCAAAGGATCGAATACTCTCAAGTTTGGTCAACTCTCCTGGCTTGTATCCAATTTTAGAACATTCGTCCTCATATAATGGAAAATTGTTTATAAGTTTCACCAAATTTGACTCTTTCATTTTTGAAATCTAGTCTGTAACTACGAGGAGTTTTAGTGAACCCCTTTAAAGACAATAATCAGGAGTAATTTCAGCAGACAGACTGTTATAAATGTCCACTGCTTTGCCAGTCATAAAGTTACATAAATATATAGCATAATTATCAGGATTAATTAATAAGTTGGCAATTCTTTCAAAACAAATAAGATAGGAAGCAATGTCATCACCATCTCTGAACACTGGTAAACTTGGGT
>NC_051397.1:21138729-21141229 GCF_015228065.2 Penaeus monodon
AGATCCTGTATTTCAAAAATATACAACTCTGCTGAACTGACTAATCAAAGCTTCACTAATCCTTGCCAATCGCTTCGTCTGTTGATGTTACATGTCTGAAATGCTCATTTAGTTTTTCTCATGATCCGCTAGACTGAAGTTATTACATGGTGAATTATGGAAACCAGTGGAATATATGATATCATCATAAATGTGGATAACTTTTCGAACCGTATGACTTCAACTTTGCGGAATTTAAGGCGTTAGAATGGATTGTCAGATTTCCATGAACATCAGGATGTTATTAATACAGCTACCTGCAAGAACCGACAGTCATGAAAACAAAGAATGAGCCAGTCTAAAAGGAACAGTCGATACGTATAGAATAGTTATCCATGCGCAAATGCTTGTGCTTCTGCTTATATCAGCTGCCATTAAGTGATACAGAATTCTTTATCGGAAAATCCTTTATCGGAAAAAGGTCGAGCTCAGCATCTTTATATTACAGGATCTTTGTTGTAAACTTACCTCACCCCCTTCAGCCCCAACTGATCATGTCACGTCTTGTCTCCCGATTCCCACCCCCCTCCCCGCCCTTGAACGCTAATCAGGCGTGGCCCAGCTCGACGCCTCGGCCTCGGGGAGGATGGGGTCGCGCGCCCTCGCCTACTACTTTGGCACCACCATCTTCGCCGCCATTACCGGCATCGTCAGCGTGGCCTCCATCCACCCAGGAAACCCGAACCTTCTAAAGCACGGGGTCGAGAACCGGCTCAAGGAGGGGGACGATAAGGTCACAACGCTTGACGCCTTTCTCGACATCATTAGGTACTTCGGGGGAAGAGAGAGAAGGGGGCGAGAGTAAAGGAGGGAGAGGGTGAACAGAAAAAAGAGGGAGGAAGGGAGAAAAGGGAGGAGAGGGAAAGAGGAGAAGGGGATTATGTATCGCAAGATTAAAATATATTTAACATTAGATATGAAAGCGTTAAGCAGTAGCTTTATATAACATTTTCTTTTATTTGCTTTTAACATGGCAAACGGCGGTAGATTTTGCAAGGAACCTCACGCAAAAATTATCTTGAGGTTTTAATTGTTTCCAGTGAATGTTCTATCTTCCCTTGTGAGTGCATGTAATGAACGTCTTTCAGTGTATCCTTATTGTATTTTGTGGACTGTAAAATTGGAATGATTAGAAAAGTATTCTCTTTTCGTTTTAGTTACGAGAGCACCCAGAATAAGATGCTTTTTATCATAGTTATAGTATTACCACATAATATAGTTCTGGGAACGCAGTCGTTAGGTCCACCAGTTTAATGCATCGTGTATTAAACGTAGTCATTTTCATTTCTTAAGTAAAAAAATATATATATATTATTGCATCTACATCTATTTTCACCTCTCTGGAAAAAATAGAATATTCCATAACAGGTTTTGTCACGACGACGATTAACTCCTTACCTGCCAACCACCACCACCAGGCCTGTCCTGCCTAGACACGGGCTCCTCAGGCAAGATGGGATCCCGAGCGCTCTGCTATTACTTCTCCACCACTATTCTGGCTGCAGTCCTGGGCATCACTATGGTAACTACTATCCATCCCGGAGACCCCTCTATTTTGGTGGGAGGATCCCGACCCAGCAAAGAACCTGCAGAGGAACCACAGATTCTGGATGCCCTCTTGGATATCATTAGGTAGCCGGCGAGGGTTCGGGACCGCGAAGAAGTCTTCATTCTCTGTCTGGTTGTTTCGTACCGTGAAGGCCACCATTTTCTCTTCTAATCCTTCTAAACCTAGTCATTTGTATGTTTGTAATTTTTTGTGTGACAGGTATGGTATTCAGTGTTAACGGCGTAATACCAAACAACTGGTATTAAATGAAGTTAAGTAACAGCAGAATATGAACAACTTGCGTAAAGTTCACATAGAAAATGCAGAAGTCATCAAAAAATCTGTCTCCATCAGTAGGATATTAATAGTTAAGTACAACTATTTGAATAAATAACAGCCAAACTAAGTCTTCTTCTAGACGCAAGTAAATCATCGACTTATTTGGATTTTGTTTCACCTTTCTCACTGAATAGCAAATGCCAGAGTGGGAGTTATTTTATTGCTAATCAGTTTAGCAGAAGATAATATTTTTTCGATATCATAAGATTACCTATTATGTTTCACGATATTATCATCTAAGATCAAGTTACATGGAGCTGCTTCCATCAACACAACTCTTTATAACATCATTACTTTTATCATCAGAAATGATTATCGGACTCAGTTACTAGAATTATTAGTATGAACCAGTATTTGACCGTTTTTATATATTACTACGTAGTTACGTAGCCTGATCCATAATATTTCACGACTTAACACAGTACAGTACAGCTGCTAAGAACTAAGGTCATCACCAAAAATCATAACATTGTTATTGCCAGGTGATTCTTCTATGTTCGTTCATTTCAGATTCCTTACTGTTACTTTTCTCATTTGCATTATGCAGTTTACATCAAAGGCCTTGCTTGCTCC
>NC_051397.1:21149639-21156464 GCF_015228065.2 Penaeus monodon
GACTTGTCATGGTGGACGCTTAAAAGAGTTCCATCAAAACCAAAACAGTGGGAAAGCAGAGTTGTTGTTCCATTTTCTAATGGCATGTAATGTAACAGGTTGACCTTGGAATCTGGACTTTGGCTGTTTCTATTCCTAAAAATAGTCACCTATCCAAGGGGGCCAGGAGCTCTTCCTTCTCATTCCCTCTGGATCAGGGGTCTCCTGAATAGCAAAGAGGATTTTGCTAATTCAAAATTCCTGTCCTGGGGTGAGGGAGGTGGCTGCTTTGGTTTCTGTTTCAGCTTCCCTCCCTTTCAGGACTGGCAACAGTCTGGGTCATTGGCCGTCATGGAGGACCATGACTGCCTTCTCTGCTTTCCTCCCACTGGACCTCCCCAAACGCTGTTGCTATTGTAGTGATTACAGCAGTCAAACACGAGAGTCGTATCTTCTTCGTCAAATAGGAGATATGCTTTTGTAGCGTCCTTTGAAACTTTTATTCCTGTGGTTCTTTTTCTGCATTTTAGAAAATGGTGGGAAAACTCCTTTTTATTGGAGTAATATCCGGTGTCGGCTGGTGGAGGGTCTTCCTTCATCTTAGGAGGGTCGGGGAAGTAATCTCTTTTGTTCTGTCCCCAGACATGGGTGCTTGGGGGGGAGCAGGAACAAAAAATCTGGTCGCTTTTTTAGCAATCTCTTGTCCGACTAAGGGCCGCCTCTTTCCTAGCAGAGCAAGCCAGGCGCCAGGGCGGTGATGCCCCTTGGGACATTTGGGCTCCTGTGTCCCTTTTGGGGGCCTTCTTGTGTGTGTCTTGAAAGCACACCTCGGTGTTGTGTGTCTTTCCTACAGACACCAGCTAGCTTTGGTGGTGACCGTATTCTTTGGCACTTAAATCACCAAAGTGGCTCTGGTACATTATGTTCTTAGGCTGAAAAAACTCAATTACCCAGATCAAGGGTAGTGATTGGAGAGCTCCTTTCAAGGTCACCAGGACCTTGCCTGGTTGGGCTCTTCCCTTTCAACTTTCCGGGAAGCGTCCCACACGACCAGTGGGGTGTGATATTGATTACATCCCTCATCAATAGGATAGTGGAGACTCTCTTGTCGTTGGGATTCAGTGGTGACCCACACACACTTTCCCTCTCACCATTAAGCTCCTTGGTTTTCTGCAGGAAATTCAGGGTAGCTTGGTCTTTGGGGCATAATAATCATGCCCTTGGTCTTTGACAACCGGATTTTTCACTGCATCTCCAATGTTAGTTGTTAGGCATTGTCCGAAGCCTTCAGGTTTAGAGGTAGCTTAAAACTGTGGGAAACGTTTAGAGGGGTCCAGACTCACCCCACAGTTTCTGTCTCCGGCCTGGGTAGTTTCGGACAGCCCTTTCGGCTTAAAATTCTGGGATGGTGGTCGTGGGGAGCAGCAGCTGTTTCGGCTGGCTCAGCTTTGTTGCTCTCATCTCCGTCAGGAAGGACGTTTGAGGGCTACACAGAGGTCCTGCCTGATTTGCCTGCTGGGCCTGGAGAGGGCCAGTACGAGAGGTCCACATCTGCTAGACAATCCTCGTGGGGACAGGGCAGTTGTTTTTGCTGATGTCGTGGTCCATTTTAGCAGCAGGTCTCAACAGAATCAAACCTGTGCCTTTGTAGCAAGAGAAAAATGCTTTGCATTTAAGTCGCTCTTTCGTATAATTATCTTAATCAAAAAAGAAATTGAGTCAGGCAGGGGTAAGCCCTTTTCTTTCCCATTCTAAAGAGGGGTATGGGCGATTACGCTTACAATAAAATATTGTAGAGGAGCGATTCTTCTTTTTTGCTTAATACGCAAACAATACCCGAAAATGATATAAATTTTATATCACGGATATCAGGCCGCTTCACCCACCCCTCCCTACGGTAAAAGCCACAGGTTCCACATGTTGAGTATGAATATACGTGGTTTATCAGATGGTGAGCATATTCATGAATCTCTTAATGCGCTGTTTGTATATCAGCTGTTGCTATGATGGATTTTCGGTTTATTGAATTTATTGGGTGATGAGCATGTCTGCCAAAGCAAGAAAGCACTACTAAACATAATCGTCATCTTCAGTATCCTCATAGACCAATTAATGGTTATGGGATATTAAAAAAATAGGCCTACAGTTTAACAAACTTTCTCGCCAATCCCATTAAATAAAAAAAATAATACAAATAAAAGGATTAACGCACAATACATTTTAGAAAGGTGAAAAAAAATATAATATTTATAGGACAGTGGACGTTTTTATCGGTCGGTGGCTGAAAAAAGGCAACTCCGGCGATGCTCTCGTAATTTCATATCATTTCGCCGATATTTTATAGTGCTCTGCTTTTTCGGCAGAAACCACTGTGATCTAGCGAGGTATAAGAGATTTTCTATTTTAAATAAAAATTTGAAAAAAAACTATTCAGTTGTGGAGCTCACGGCCGTTTGCAATCTAGTCTTCATTTTCGAAAAGTTATCAAATTTGCTATATATATCTGCCACACACTTGGTGGTGCCTGTGTGATTTGTTAGAATATTTTCATTAGTGTTTCGTACATATCATATCATACATTTAATATATTATATATAGTAAAATGCTTTAAAAAGTACCGACAGAAAAACTGACGTAAATAGCAAACAACATTTTAAAAATTTCTCTAGCAATTTCTTCAGGCCACTGGCCCGTAATATGGGCCATATACATTGATATTGTACAGTGTAAGATATTTATTAGTTACTGTTAATACTTCTATATTATCATGGTATTACTATTGTATTATCATAATCCATTTAAGCTTGAAAACTAATTTTTTTTTCATGTAAGTTTATCCGCCAAGAAAAAACGTGGGATTCTGATAGGAGAAACGTGTATCTAAATTTTTGCCCTTATTATTTGTGTTATTATGTGTTTTATAATATATGTATATATTAGTTTTAACATACAAGCTTCCCCCTTGTTGGACTCGGTGGTGGGGTGGGGGAGGGCGTGAGAGGATGAAATAACTGCTATATTTTATGTGGCAAAATATTTCAAAAATCCCCCCCACACGAGATATAAATGTTTGATGAACCGTGCAAGGGCCCAAACTACGGCAGTTACTCTGAATACGTGGCTTCTAGTGGCAAGCGAAAATCCAAAGCACAGGTTTGACTCTGTGAGACCTGCTTGCTAAGATGGACACGACATCAGCCAAAAAATTGTCTGTTCCACGAGACTGTCCAGCAGGATGGGACTCTCGTGCTGGCCTTCTCCAGGCCAAGCAGACAAATCAGGGAGAGCTCTGGAGTAACCCTCAGACGTCCTCCCTGACCGCCCATAATTTAAGCTGAAAAGGGCGGGCCCGAAGCGGGGGAACCCAGGGCCAGAGACAGACTCTGAGGGTGGAATCTGGGGACCCCCTAGATGTTTTCCCACAGTTTAAGCTTCCCTCTAAAACCTGAAGGCTTCGACATTGCCTACCAACTGGTAAAGAGCTTTGGGGAGATGGCACCGAAAAAATCCGACTGTCAATACGGGTTGCCAGAGAACCAGGGGGCATGGATTATCATGCCCAAAGCCCAAAGGGGGAAACCCAAGGAGGGGGAGGAAAGTGGCCCTCTCGCCACTCAATGCCGAGGGATGGGGAGAGGTCAAGATGGTGTGACTTGGCTTCTCACTATCATATGTTTGTGGGATGTGATTCAGATCACCACCACCCACGGTTCGTGGGACGATTCCCGAATGGTCGAAAGGGAAAGAGGCCCAACCAGGCAAGTCCCTTGTGACCTTGAAAGGAGCCGGAAAAACTACCCTTGCTCTGGGTAACTGGGGCCTCCTACAACCTAAGGAAAACTTTTACATACCTAAAAGGGCCACTTCGGTGCTACAAGTGGCCCAAAAGAAAACGGTCATCCACCCGGGGGCCTAGCTGCAAGGCCAAGCCTAAATGTGGGTGTTTAGCAAGGCACACAAAAACCCGAGGTATGCTTCAAGGCCCACAAGGAAAGGACAGAGGGACACCAGGAGCCAAATGTCCCAACTGGGGCCAAGGGGAAATTACGCCGGGAAAGTGGGCTTTGCTCTGCCAGGAAAGAGGCAGCCCTTAGGCGGACAAGAGGTTTTACTAAAAAGGGGACTAGACTTTGTTTTCCTGCTCCCCCCGGGGGCACCAATGCCTAAATTTACAGAACAAAAGAGAAAAAAGACTTCCCGACCTACTAAAGGGGAAAGGGGAAAGCCCCTCCACAGCCGACACCGGATATCTCCAACAAGGATGTTTTTTTTCCCCCCCCATCTCTAAAATGCCGAAGAAGAAACCGCAGGAAATAAAGGTTCAAAAAAACCCAACTGCAAAAGCCCTCCTCTAGAGGACGATAATCTCCTCTTTGAAGAGGAAGATAGGGAAACTCTCCTGTTGACTGCGTTAATCACGGGTGGGAAAGCAAAACAGCTTTGGGGAAGTCCCCAGTGAGGAGGCAGGGAAGACCTAAAAAGGGCAGCCCCTCCCCCCATCCAAAGGACGGGGGGGACCCCTCCTCCCCCCAAAATTTCTGGATGCGCCTTCATAGGCCAGAGCCAAAAACCCAGGGCTGAAATCTGTGCAGCCCAGTGCCAAGAGCAAGCTGACCTTATACAGCTAAAGTCAGCAAAGAGAAAAGATGCACAAAAACCTGAAGTTAGAAAAAGCCAAACTCACAAAAGTCAGAACTACCAAAGGCTCTCCAACCTGCCAGGGGACCCCCACACTTAAGCCTGACAACAGATGAAGAACCCCTCAACCAGCGAGGGACTTCCACATGGAGTTGTCAGACTCTGAATCCCAAAATATAAAGACGTCCTTTGATATAAAAACTATCACCAAGTAACATCATGAGACACAGTCTAAGCATTACTACAGTGGAACATCTATGGCTTCAATAAAAAAAGAATGCCCGCAATAGTACGATCAAGGGAAACATTGACGTTGTCATGCTCTAGGAGACATTAACAAAGGGGGAAATGCTCCGCTTCTCAGGCTTATCATGGTCTTCATGCTACTAAGCACAGCTGGCAAAGGGGGAGCTTGATCACCCTGGTCAGGAGCAATAATCCCTTTGCTCCACAATAGCCAATGCACCGCACTATGGAGAGGATGTTGAGTCTTGCTGTTGAAATTCCCCTGGCTCGTACCCCTCAAGCTGTACAATGTGTTACAGCAAGCCAGGCTGTAGGAGGTTTTAAAAACATCAGCTAGGTATGTTGCTACTGCAGCACCCACGACCCGAGGTGGTCATAGGCCATGGCTCTGAGGACTAAATGTTCAAGGCACAAGTCTGAGGAATCCAGGGAATCAACCTTAGAAATGGGTCCAAGGTCTTCCAATACCCTTGGGGGGTAATGATTGACTGGACCCTCTCCTTTAAAAAAGGAGGTTCCTGTACTTGGTTGACCAAACCAAAGCAAGACTGGTCTGTCAGGAGAGCAATGGTCTGGGGAGACACATAAAAAAACCAGACATAAAGTAAAACCAAGATTAAGAGAAAAAAATGGAGGACAGTCCAAAAATGAAGCTTGCCAGGATCATTCCCAGGTGCCCCAAGGTGGATGAAGGCCCTCAACCTTCCCATTGGAGGCAAAAACCTTCTCCCCCTGGAATCACGAATTGATCTAATGGTTAGCTCATTTCTTTTTCAAAGGTCATCCCAAGCCTCCAGGCACACAAAAACAAAATGAGGACAAAAAAATACTCAGACACCTAGAACAAGACCACGAGCTGTTTTGCAAACAAACTGCTGGCTGTCTCACCAACAGCCAGGGTGTTGATATGCTATCAGCTTCAAAAGAACAACTACTTGCTAAGGGCATGGGACTCCCCCCCCCCCCCCCCACCTCTGGACTTTGTTGAAGCCCCGCCTTGGGGCACACAAACCTTGATTGAGATCTCTGTTATGAGCTTGTCAGGGAGAAAGAATCAATACACCATGCCTAGTCTAAAGGCAGACGCTGAGAGGGTTATTGCAACCATCACTCCTCCGGGTAGTAGAATTTACTTCACGGATGGATCAGTCGATCCCTTAAACCACATTGCAGGCGCCGGCTCTGCAGCAAGGGATGCCACAATCCATGAGGGTAACAGACAACGTTTCCTCGCTGCAGGCAGAGGCAGTTGCGATTATGGAAGCCCTAGCCCATGCATCCCCGAGGGAAGGAAGACCACATGGGTCATTACATAACAGGACTCTAGGGCAGCCATTGGGGACTGTCTACAGCAGTGTTCACCCAAAGACATCTACCTTCTGACTACTATCCTCACAACAGCACAGAGGATTCTTGCTGAGGGTAGAAGAATAATCATAAACTGGGTCCCTAGCCACAAAGGCATCAGATGGAATGAGCTTGTTGACAGACTAGCTGACATTGGCAGGGGTGTGCCCCCAAATCCCATGATCATAAAACCAAGATGAAAAATCTTAAGGCAAAATTGTAATGCCACAGCTCGTGCTTTCCTTCTGAAGCTTCACAGAGAGAAAACGAGATGCTCCTCCTCGGCCATATGGTACTCAGACGCCACAGCCTATGAACCACTGGCACTCTGAAGCAACCAATAGAGGTACCGAAGTCATTCTAGACAGAATCAGACTAGGTTTACCATTGCGCATGGCAGATCATGTAGACAACTGAACCATGAAGAAGGGTGTTGCTTGCAACCACGTTGGCACATTACTTACAGAATTGTGAGCAACCACACAGTTTCTGAGACAAGGACCGCCCCACAACAGCCGCCGGGCTGGTTAATGAGATTATGCCGCATGCTTACAGCATGGCGGCAGAAAGCACCTATGCCAATCCCGCCACCACGGAAGCATTGGGGTATCAAAA
>NC_051397.1:21156564-21166295 GCF_015228065.2 Penaeus monodon
ATAATATATATACATAAAAATAAAACACACACACACACACACACAACACACACACACACACAAACACACACACACACACACACACACACACTAACTAATATATATATATATAATATATTAATATATATAAAATATATAATATATATTTTGGGTGTATATATATATATATATTATATATATTATATATTTTATGCATATATATCTTAATATTACAAACATAATACCCCAACACACAAACACACACACTCATACGTCACACATACATACATATATGTATATATATCTGTGATATAATTATAGATATACATATATACTTAATAAATAAATTATAAAATAATAACATATATATATACGATATATATATATTATATATATATATATATATATATATATATATATATATATACATAACGTACACACACACACTTTGGTGTGTGTGCTGAATGTTACAGGGTTTGGGAAAAGGTCTGTTGTGTATAGTATAAATAGTGTTAGTGATAAAATACTCCCTTGGGGTACCCCCCCCAAAATTTAAACCGGTTCGTGGGGTATTTCTAGATGCTTATTAGTATGTTTATTATGAAAGCGTTCGAGTATTTTTTCCCCCGGGGTTTTGAGCAAAAAGTTCGGTCTGTAGATAGTTGACATGAACCGATTTGTTTGGTTTGGGATTAAATGAGTGTGTTGCGTTCTTGATTAGTGAGGGAATGAGTATATATATACATATATAACTATACATATATTATATATATTATATATATATATATATTATATTATATATATATAAAGGAAATAGTAAAGATACCCAGTATAATATTTAAAATAATAATGATAGTAATAATAACAAAAAATAATAATGATATAGTAATAAAATCTTCAAAAATTTTTGTTATTAATATTATTATAATTACTTATTATTATTATAATTACTATCATTTTTATTATTGTTATCATAAATAGTAGTAGTACTAGTAGTATCATTATTATTATCATTATTATTATCATTATTATTACCATCATTATCATTATCATTATTATTATTATTATTATTATTATTATTATTATTATTATTATTATTATTATTATAAAGGTATCGATAATGTTGAGAATCATAATAACTGCGACAATAATTGTAATTGTAATAATAATAATGACAATAATTATGATAATAGTAATAACTGCTATGATAACATTAATAATAATGACAACTCTAATAGTGTCCATTTGTAATCTAAAAAAGGTAAAAGTAAGAAATACAGAAAAGTCGAAAACGGTAAAGTTCCCGAAATCACGAGATTTTTTTTCTTTCTTTAAAATGATAATTTTGGCAATTTATAAGTTTATTACGATGCTAATTATGATAAAATACTGATAATTTCGATAATAATGGGAATAATAACAATGATAATAATAACAATAATGATAATAATAATAATAATAATAAATAATAATAATATAATAATAACTATAACAATAATAACAAACAATAACATAATAAATGATGACAATAATATCTTTATCAGTATTGTTATTATTCTAATTATTATCATTTCTATAATATAATATTGTTTTTTATTATTATGATCATATTATCATTTCCATTGTTAATATCATCAATAATGTGCATAATTCTAATAATAATTACGACAATCATTGTCATGACTGTAATTAGTACTGTTATAACCAGTATATAAATGATAATAATAATAATAATAATAGTAATAATAATAATAATATAATAATAATAATAATAAAATAATAATAATAAACTAATAATAATAATAATAATAATAATAAAACAACAACAACAACAACAGTAACAACAACAATAACAATAATAACAACAACAACAACAATAATAATTTTGATAAGCAAAAAATAATCCACAATCTGAGGCCTTGTCTCCGCTAGCAGAAAACGATCTTCCCTAGAAACTGTCGCTCCTTCCATTCGCGACGTTCACCGATAATGTTCCTTCTCTGTTGCCAAAGCTTCAACGCCACCCTTGTTCCTAAGAATCGTACTTCATTGACGAATCTGATTTAATTTTTTATTAGATTAAATTGTCAGCCACTATTTTATTGATATTACATTAGGATATAGCAGTATATACAAGTTCTTAGTTATCAACATCTTAGAATTACAAATAAAACGATTTAGAACTACCAAAATTGGTTGAAAATTCGCGGGCCCTAAGCGCCGCCCATCATACTTTTTCCTTCGCGTATCGACATTGGTTTCGGACGTCACACTCCTTTAAATATTTTGAAAATGTCACTTTCTATTAATTGATATTAATTACATTTAAAAGGATACATAGATCTACGCCTTCATATTCAATTATACGTATACAAGAAGTAATTGATTATGAAGAACATAATATAAATTTCCGTTATATTCTTTTGACCATTCAAACACATTCTGTAAACAGAACATGACTCAGAGATATTTTTTGCATCGCATTCGTCATGAAACACTTTTGTAGGCCTGGATATGCCCAAAGCTAAGGCATAAATGTGTAGTAGTGTAGATTTTCAAGCTTTTGTTGCTAGAGCATGACGATCTAATGAAATGTTCCTATGTTTTCCCCCACATTACCTTAGTATTGAGTATCTTTTTGATCACATTGTGGTCATAATGTAGAATATCTTATATTATATCACATTACAGATCCCCATAATAAATTGAAATTGAAAAGAAAATATGCATATGTACATACATACAATATTATATTATATATATATTATATATATATATATATATATATATATATATATATATATTATATATATATACACACACACACACACACACACACACACACCACACACACACACAACCACACACCACACCACACACACACCACACACACACACACACACAGCATACACACACACACATACACACACACACACACACACACACCACAACACACCACCACACACACACACACAACATACATATAAATATGTATATATGCGTGCACGTACATTGTTGGAGAGGCCTAGATTGGCCTCTCCTTCAATGGAAGGAGAGTCAAACTCGGAGGTGCAGAGTAGTCTGTCTAATTGTTGTTCGTTCGTTCGTTTGAGATTTGCGAAGTTCTGGCTTAGCCCGGACCTTCATACATATGGCCTGGCCTTTGTTAGATATTTATGGCTGTCTCATTTTATTCTCTAACACTATGCTTACCGTGGTGGCGGGATTGCCAACAGGCGCTCATGTCTCAGAAATTGTGTGTGCTCACAATTCTGTAAGTAATACACCAACGTGGCGGTAGGCTCGCCACAGTGCATGCAACACCTGTCTTCATGATCTGCCATGCGCAATGGTAACTTAGTCTGATTTTGTGAAGAATGACTTATGTACCTCTATTGATTGCTTCAGAGAGTGCCAGTGGCTCATAGCCTGTGGTGTCTGAGTACCACCTGGCCGAGGGGATCTCGTTTTCTCTCTGTGAAGCTGCAGGAGGAAGGCACGAGCTGTAGCATTACACTGCTGTTTTAAGATTTTTCGGCTTGGTTTTATGATCATGGGGTTTGGAGGCATACCCCCTGCCAATGTCAGCTAGTCTGTCAGCAAACTCATTCCTTCTGATGTCTATGTGGCTAGGGACCCAGTTTATGATTATTCTTCTACCCTCAGCAAGAATCCTTTGTGCTATGGTGAGGAGAGTGGTCAGGAGGTAGATGTTGTCTTTGGGTGAGCTTTGCTGCAGACAGTCAATGGCTGCCGTGGAGTCTGTATGTATGACCATGTGTCCTTCCCTCAGGGATGCATGGGATAGGGGTCCCATGATCACAACTGTCTCTGCCTGTAGCGAGGAGGCATTGTCTGTTACCCTCATGGATTGTGTGGCATCCCTTGCTACTACCCGGAGGAGTAATGGCTGCATTATCAGCTTCTGATTTTAGAATAGAATGGAGTATTGATTCTTTCTCCTTGACAAGTTCATAACAAAGAACTCGATCAAGGTTCGCGCCCAAGGCGGGGCTTCAATAAAGTCAAGGCGGGGGGAGTCTATGTCCTCGGCAAGTAGTTGCTCTTTGAGCTGATAGCATATCAACACCCTGGCTGTATGAGAAAGCCAGTGGTTGTTTGCAAACAGCTCGTGGTCTTGTGCTAGGCGTCTGAGTATTTTTTGTCTCATGTTTGTGTTCCTGGGAGTTTGGATGATCTTTAAAAGGACTGAGCTGCCATTAGATCATTCGTGATTCCAGGGGGAGAAGGTTTGCCTCCATGAGGAGGTTTACAGCCTTCGTCCACCTTGGAGCACCCACCTAGTAGCTTCAATTTGAACTTTCTCCAATTTTTCTCTTAATTTTGGCTTTGCAGCAATCAGTGAGACAGAAGCATGGTCCACAATGGGATGGATGGCATGTACATAGAATGATCTTAGTACTTTATGTCTAGCTCTTCTGTGTCTCCCAACATTGCTCTCATAACAAACAGTCCTTGCTTTGGTTTGGTCAACCAAGTACAGGACCTCCTTTTTAAGAGAGGGTCCAGTCAATCATTACCCCAAGGTATTGGAAGACCTGACCCATTACTAAGTCCATTCCCTGAATTCTCAGACTTGTGCCTTGAACATTTTGCCTCAGAGATATTCAGTCCTGTCTTATAAGCACTCCTCAGAATACATGGACCAGACTGGGCTTTACTTAGGCTGTGTGGTCCAGTGGAGATGATTGCAAGATCGTCGGCATAGGAAATGATCTTGCACCTCATTGGGAGGTGTAAGTTGATGCAGGACATTAGTGTGTTTGAACAAGGACTGGACTAAGGACCCCACCCTGAGGTTGTGAGATTGAAGTTTAATTCATCTATGTATTTATTCTATGCAAAGTATTGCCAGGGAACTGATTGAATGATTACATGCAACATTATTAGTTATCCAGCTAGGATGCATAACTCTGATTTGTGATCTCATAAAAGTAGTTGTTACTCTCAGCCATCATGTGACTGTGACGTCACTTAGACGCATCGCAGCAGGTCATTGACAGCCTTTATTTCATTCTTTAATTATTTGTAATTATTTGATTGATTTTATCATTAAATCTAGTGAAATCTTAAGTGTGGATAAATTGACCCTTCATGACCGCTTAGAGTCATCAACCAAACATGGCGCAGTGAACTGGAGCAAGTAGTGATTGAAAACTCATCGTGTGCATTCCTCGTGCAAGACACTTGCATGGTGACCCCAGTGAAGTGCATTGAAATTTGTGTTTTCCCTGTTTATTCAGCAACTTTGGAGTGACCGTGTAATGACAGTGGCAGTAACAAGTGCACTGACTTGTGAAGTGCTTTTTGGATGTGTAAGCTGGTCCTAATCATACTATATTCCTTGTTCATTATGAATTAAGGCAGGATCGCAAAGACATACATCCCCTCTCGCCGGCATCTGCAGGTACACTGATCACGCATGACTGATCAGTTAACTGCGCACTCCTTGTCACGCGGCTTTTCCCTGTAGGCTCATGCGCTAGCACCATGGGAGGCAATAAGAAAGGCAGAAAAGTGACTCCACCACCCCCAAAAACCCAACACTGCACTCCATTGTCCTCGCCACGTCCAAGTGATGTGTCTGTTTTCACCATGTACTGGCATCATCTACCACGATGTTTTCTGAACCCTCTATGACGGCTAATGTTACTACAGTCTATAATAAATATGATGAAGATAATGCAGGAGAGGCAGAACAGCGAAGGAAAGAGGAGGAGGAACGTTTCCAATTACTCATCAATGCATTCCAGGCTGCACAGACGGTCATACACCCACCCCTGAGTCTACCGTTGACTACTGCTGCGACTCCAGTACTTGCTGGTACAAACCCGACACAGCATGTGTCATGGAAATTCCAGGGAGATCTTATGCTGAAGCTAAACCACCCCCACAATTATATCCTGATGTCACGCTATGTGCATTTAATGAATGGAAACAGAAGTGGATGGATTATGCTACCATTGTCGATCTAGGTAAGCTGCCTCAAACAAAGCAGTTTGCTTTACTGCGTTCCTATCTCAGTGATGAGATGCTAAGAATATGGATCATGCCCTGAATGTACCTCCTGATTCCACACTACCAGTAACTGAGATTTTGGACGGAATATTGATCCATATAAGGCCAAAAGAACGAAGCTCTTCGTCGATTGGAGTTTAACAAATTGCAAGGAAAAATTTAAACCACTTTTATTTTGCCTGAAACAAAGAACATCTGAAGTAGACCTCTGCAAAGCAAACTGTCAAGATTGCATTGACACTCAAGTGAAACATGCCATACTTGTTGGTGTTAAGATGAGGAGTTGACACAACATCCTCAGAATGGATCCCAGTGTAGCTCTACAACAAGTACTTGTATAGTGTCGATCACAGGAAGCTGCTAAAAGACCACCAGTGAATTGAAGGCACCAAGAGCTTCTACATATGGTATATCCTGCCTATAGGAAGCACAAGCAGCAAAATTGTGATTTAAAGGGCATCAGCAGAAGTCGGGGTGAACCCTAGTACAAACTTGGCAAAACACATTTTAACAAACAAACCTTGTAGCAAATGTGGTCATACTCTTCCACACATTAGTCTGGCACTGTGTCCTCTTCATAGAAAGGTTCTTTTTGCTGACTTGGCAAAAGTATCTGGCACAACTGACATGCTCTAACCGTAATGGTTAGAACATGTCCAGCTAAAGATGCTAAATGTGGAAGATGTGACATTATTGGACACTGGAAGAAATGTTGCAATCAGCCAATGAAACAGGAGCAGCATCAACCGCAGCATTTCCCACAGCACAATATAGGCAAGTCAGTGCTATTAAAGCAAGCCTAAGTCAATGACAGACAGAGGTTGTTCTCTACCACCAACCATCCCACTTCATATTCAAGTTGGTCAACACTCTGGTGTTTTTAAAAGTTATTCCGGACAACGGAGCCAACAGTTCATACTGCGGTCCACAGCATTTAAAGGCACTAGGCATGAGGTCAAGGATCTGAACCCGCAGTGGAC
Source organism: Penaeus monodon (assembly GCF_015228065.2). Lineage (NCBI taxonomy): Eukaryota > Metazoa > Arthropoda > Malacostraca > Decapoda > Penaeidae > Penaeus > Penaeus monodon. The sequence goes on from NC_051397.1 coordinate 21,163,563, forward strand.
CTAGGACTCTGTAACGCAGATGAAACACCAATCCAAGGTGGATGACCTTGGTTCCATGTGTGCAAATATGACATATGGCGACATTACCATTAAAGGATGGATTAAAGTCACTGGAGTACTTTCGAATCCTTTATTATCCTGGAAACACGCACAGCTGTTGAACATCATCCCAGATGATTATCCCTTTCAGATCCAGATGTCTTGCAGTTCAGGGAATGGGAAACCTGATGGGAGATACCCAGGCAAGAAAATACCCAAGGCGCAAGGTCTGGTCAACCAGTTGAACAGCTCTACTCCAGAAAAGGGAATCGCATGTACATTACCTCCCCATCATCATCATCGCCTTCAGAAGCAGGGAGTATTTTCTGAGGGAGTTTGCAGATGTTTTGAGGACCAAGGAGGAATGCAGAAAGACCGCGGCATTACAGACAATGACTGGGCCACCCATGAGAATCAAACTGAAGGCTAAAGCCAAGCCTTTCGCTATACATACTCCATGACAGATCCCACTGGCATGGCGAACAGCAGTCAAGGAAGAGTTGGAAGCTCTTGTATCACAAAGGATTATTGCGCCTGCAGGAGAGGAGCCATCTCCTTGGTGCCATCCTCTAGTTGCTGTTGCCAAACCAACAGTGTGGTGTTAGAATAACTGTGGATATGTCAAAGTTAAATTCCCAAGTAACCCGCCCAGCACATCCAGCACCGACACCCTATTCCGCAATTAGGAATATTGACACCAAAGCCCAGTATTTTTCTACATTTGATGCTTTGTGTGGATATTGGCAGGTGCCCTTCCATGAAGATTGACCAACACTTAACAACATCTATATCACCATATGGAAGATTTAAGTTCCTTCATGCTCCTATGGGGTTTACCTGCACACGGAGACATCTGCAACCTAAGAGGTGATGAAGCTATGTCAGGCATCCAACAGTTTTGTTAAGGGCGTTGATAACATATTAGTGTGGGATGAAGATTACCCTGCACATCTCCAGCATGTCACAGATGTCCTCATGCATTGTCGAAAATATGGGATTATCTTGATGCTCAGAAGTTCGAGTTTGCAGTCCCAAAAGGCTTTTTTCTGTGGTTTCATTGTGTCAAGAAATGGTATTGCAGCGGATCCGGAAAAGGTTTAAACAATTGCTGATTTTCCTACCCCAGCCTATATTACTGATCTTCGCTCATTCTTAGGGCTAGTGAACCAGCTAGCAGAGTTTATGCCGGCTATAGCGTCGAATGCAGATGTACTCCAACAACTTATGTCACCAAGGGCATCATTTATATGGACACCTGACCACAGTGCAGCATTCAGCAAGGTAAAGCAAGCCTTTGCTCAGCCCCCTGTACTTGCACATTTTGATCCTGCATTCAAGACCATCTTGCAAACAGATGCGTCGTGACTCCATGGCATACGATATGCCCTGCTGCAGGAACATAGTGAAGGTGTGTGGCGACTAGTACAGTATGGTGTCGCAGTTTCTATCTGACACAGAATCCAGGTATAGTGTAATTGAAACTGGAGATGTTAGCTGTGGTCTGGGCACTTGTAAAGTGTAAACATTACCTGTTAGGTCTACCCCATTTCACCCATGTTGCCGACCACAGACCCCTAGTCCCAATCTTGAATTCGTACTCACTGGATGCAAATGAAAATCCACGGCTTCAACAGGTCAAAGCAAAAAAAATTAGGGTATGTATTCATGACATCATGGTGTCATGGAAAAGATCTGTGTATCCCGGATGCATTGTCCCGTGCCCCTGTAAGTGACCCCACTTTTGAGGACACTAGTCTTGGAGAAGAGACCAGCATTTGTGTTAGAAATGTAGTTGCAATGAAAATAGCAATGATTCATGCAGTCTCAGGACCAAGTACAATGGATGTTCCACCAAACAGTGCGAGTGTGAAAAAGTTTCACACATATCACATACCCTATTTTGGAAGTTTACGGGATGCAGCTAGGGTTGATCCCAATTATTTAAAGCTTGTACAACATGTATCTAAGGCTTTCAAAAGACTAGGACTGAGATTGATCCAGAGCTACTGCCCTACTGGAAAATGCATGATGACCTACATCAAGATGGAGAATCAGTGTTATATGGTGCACGTGTACTGGTACCAGCAGTTCTCCACCAGAAAGTATTAGAACGCCTTCATGATAGTCCATCGCAGAATTGAGGCTACAAAGCGGTGGGTATGACAAGTTGAATGGTGGCCTGCTATAATTCTGACATAACCATACAGTTAGGGTATGTCATTTGTGCCAAATACTTTTGCCAAGTCTATAAAGAGGACACAGTGCCAACAAGACCCTTTGAGTCTGCATCAGCTGATTTCTTCAGCACAGCTGGAAAATCATATTGTTTATGTGGACCAGTACTCTGGATGGCCTGTGATAGGACACTGTGGGACAGATACCACTACAGCAGCAACAATTCGCTTTTTTTCGTACATTCTTTAGGGATCTTGGTGTACCAATACGGCTATGTACCGAACGGTGGTCCCCACAGTTTACAAGCCATGATTTCTCTGATTTTCTCCGCAGATGGGGAGTCCAGCATGACATCTCCACACTCTATTATCCGCAAAGCAACGGACACGCGGAAGTGGCATAAAAGCCGTGAAGCACCTCATAATGAAGGTATCTCCATTTGGCAATATCAAAGATTGTGAAGCATTTGATTGGGGCCTCCTCGAAATAAGGAACCACCAACGTCCTGATGGCTTCCCC
>NC_051397.1:21186395-21198895 GCF_015228065.2 Penaeus monodon
GACTTTTATCATTAAATCTAGTGAAATCTTAAGTGTGGATAAATTGACCCTTCATGACTGCTTAGAGTCATCAACCAAACATGGCGCAGTGAACTGGAGCAAGTAGTGATTGAAAACTCATCGTGTGCATTCCTCGTGCAAGACACTTGCATGGTGGACCCCAGTGAAGTGCATTGAAATTTGTGTTTCCCTATTTATCAGCAACTTTGGAGTGACCGTGTAGTGACAGTGGCAGTAACAAGTGCACTGACTTGTGAAGTGCTTTTTGGATGTGTAGGCTGGTCCTAATCATACTATATTCCTTGTTCATTATGAATTAAGGCAGGATCGCAAAGACATACATCCCCTCTCGCCGGCATCTGCAGGTACACTGATCACGCATGACTGATCAGTTAACTGCGCACTCCTTGTCACGCGGCTTTTCCCTGTAGGCTCATGCGCTAGCACCATGGGAGGCAATAAGAAAGGCAGAAAAGTGACTCCACCACCCCCAAACCCAACACTGCATCCATTGTCTCGCCACGTCCAAGTGATGTGTCTGTTTCACCATGTACTGCATCATCTACCACGATGTTTTCTGAACCCTCTATGACGGCTAATGTTACTACAGTCTATAATAAATATGATGAAGATAATGCAGGAGGAGGCAGAACAGCGAAGGAAAGAGGAGGAGGAACGTTTCCAATTACTCATCAATGCATTCCAGGCTGCACAGACGGTCGATACACCCACCCCTGAGTCTACCGTGACTACTGCTGCGACTCCAGTACTTGCTGGTACAAACCCCGACACAGCATGTGTCATGGAAATTCCAGGGAGATCTTATGCTGAAGCTAAACCACCCCCACAATTATATCCTGATGTCACGCTATGTGCATTTAATGAATGGAAACAGAAGTGGATGGATTATGCTACCATTGTCGATCTAGGTAAGCTGCCTCAAACAAAGCAGTTTGCTTTACTGCGTTCCTGTCTCAGTGATGAGATGCTAAGAATAATGGATCATGCCCTGAATGTACCTCCTGATTCCACACTACCAGTAACTGAGATTTTGGACAGAATAATGATCCATATTAAAGGCCAAAAGAACGAAGCTCTTCGTCGATTGGAGTTTACAACTTGCAAGGAGAAAAATTTAACCACTTTTATGTTTGCCTGAAACAAAGAACATCTGAAGTAGACCTCTGCAAAGCAAACTGTCAAGATTGCATTGACACTCAAGTGAAACATGCCATACTTGTTGGTGTTAAAGATGAGGAGTTGACACAACATCTCAGAATGGATCCCAGTGTAGCTCTACAACAAGTACTTGTATAGTGTCGATCACAGGAAGCTGCTAAGAAGACCACCAGTGAATTGAAGGCACCAAGAGCTTCTACATATGGTATATCTGCCTATAGGAAGCACAAGAAGCAAAATTGTGTATTTAAAGGGCATCAGCAGAAGGTCGGGGTGAACCCTAGTACAAACTTGGCAAAACACATTTTAACAAACAAACCTTGTAGCAAATGTGGTCATACTCTTCCACACATTAGTCTGGCACTGTGTCCTCTTCATAGAAAGGTTCTTTTTGCTGACTTGGCAAAAGTATCTGGCACAACTGACATGCTCTAACCGTAATGGTTAGAACATGTTCAGCTAAAGATGCTAAATGTGGAAGATGTGACATTATTGGACACTGGAAGAAATGTTGCAATCAGCCAATGAAACAGGAGCAGCATCCACCGCAGCATTTCCCACAGCACAATATAGGCAAGGTCAGTGCTATTAAAGCAAGCATAAAGTCAATGACAGACAGAGTATGTTCTCTACCACCAACCATCCCACTTCATATTCAAGTTGGTCAACACTCTGGTGTTTTACAAGTTATTCCGGACACCGGAGCCAACAGTTCATACTGCGGTCCACAGCATTTAAAGGCACTAGGCATGAGTGTCAAGGATCTGGAACCCGCAGTGGACCTAGGACTCTGTAACGCAGATGAAACACCAATCCAAGGTGGATGTCTTGGTTCCATGTGTGCAAATATGACATATGGCGACATTACCATTAAAGGATGGATTAATGTCACTGGAGTACTTTCGAATCCTTTATTATCCTGGAAACACGCACAGCTGTTGAGCATCATCCCAGATGATTATCCCTTTCAGATCCAGATGTCTTGCAGTTCAGGGAATGGGAAACCTGATGGGAGATACCCAGGCAAGAAAATACCCAAGGCGCAAGGTCTGGTCAACCAGTTGAACGGCTCTACTCCAGAAAAGGGAATCGCATGTACATTACCTCCACCATCATCATCATCGCCTTCAGAAGCAAGGGAGTATTTTCTGAGGGAGTTTGCAGATGTTTTGAGGACCAAGGAGGAATGCAGAAAGACCGCGGCATTACAGACAATGACTGGGCCACCCATGAGAATCAAACTGAAGGTTGAAGCCAAGCCTTTCGCTATACATACTCCACGACAGATTCCACTAGCATGGCGAACAGCAGTCAAAGAAGAGTTGGAAGCTCTTGTATCACAAAGGATTATTGCGCCTGCAGGAGAGGAGCCATCTCCTTGGTGCCATCCTCTAGTTGCTGTTGCCAAACCAACAGGTGGTGTTAGAATAACTGTGGATATGTCAAAGTTAAATTCCCAAGTAACCCGCCCAGCACATCCAGCACACCCTATTCCGCAATTAGGAATATTGACACCAAAGCCCAGTATTTTTCTACATTTGATGCTTTGTGTGGATATTGGCAGGTGCCCCTCCATGAAGATGACCAACACTTAACAACATTTATATCACCATATGGAAGATTTAAGTTCCTTCTGCTCCTATGGGATTTACCTGCACAGGAGACATCTACAACCTAAGAGGTGATGAAGCTATGTCAGGCATCCAACAGTTGGTTAAGGTCGTTGATGACATATTAGTGTGGGATGAAGATTATCCTGCACATCTTCAGCGTGTCACAGATGTCCTCATGCATTGTCGAAAATATGGGATTACTTGAATGCTCAGAAGTTCGAGTTTGCAGTCCCAAAGGCTTTTTTCTGTGGTTTCATTGTGTCAAGAAATGGTATTGCAGCGGATCCGGAAAAGGTTTAAACAATTGCTGATTTTCCTACCCCAGCTAATATTACTGATCTTCGCTCATTCTTAGGGCTAGTGAACCAGCTAGCAGAGTTTATGCCGGCTATAGCGTCGAATGCAGATGTACTCCAACAACTTATGTCACCAAGGGCATCATTTATATGGACACCTGACCACAGCGCAGCATTCAGCAAGGTAAAGCAAGCCCTTGCTCAGCCCCCTGTACTTGCACATTTTGATCCTGCATTCAAGACCATCTTGCAAACAGATGCGTCGCGACTCCATGGCATACGATATGCCCTGCTGCAGGAACATAGTGAAGGTGTGTGGCGACTAGTACAGTATGGGTCGCAGTTTCTATCTGACACAGAATCCAGGTATAGTGTAATTGAACTGGAGATGTTAGCTGTGGTCTGGGCATTGTAAAGTGTAAACATTACCTGTTAGGTCTACCCCATTTCACCCATGTTACCGACCACAGACCCCTAGTCCCAATCTTGAATTCGTACACACTGGATGCAATTGAAAATCCACGGCTTCAACGGATCAAAGAAAAAAAATTAGGGTATGTATTCATGACATCATGGTGTCATGGAAAAGATCTGTGTATCCCGGATGCATTGTCCCGTGCCCCTGTAAGTGACCCCACTTTTGAGGACACTAGTCTTGGAGAAGAGACCAGCATTTGTGTTAGAAATGTAGTTGCAATGAAAATAGCAATGATTCATGCAGTCTCTGGACCAAGTACAATGGATGTTCCACCAAACAGTGCAGAGTGTGAAAAAGTTTCACACATATCACATGACCCTATTTTGGAAGAGTTACGGGATGCAGCTAGGGTTGATCCCAGTTATTTAAAGCTTGTACAACATGTATCTAGAGGCTTTCCAAAGACTAGGACTGAGATTGATCCAGAGCTACTGCCCTACTGGAAAATGCATGATGACCTACATCAAGATGGAGAATTAGTGTTATATGGTGCACGTGTCTTGGTACCAGCAGTTCTCCGCCAGAAAGTATTAGAACGCCTTCATGATAGTCATCGCAGAATTGAGGCTACAAAGCGGTGGGTATGACAAGTTGAATGGTGGCCTGCTATAAATTCTGACATAACCAATACAGTTAGGGTATGTCAGTTGTGCCAAATACTTTTGCCAAGTCTATAAAGAGGACACAGTGCCAACAAGACCCTTTGAGTCTGCATCAGCTGATTTCTTCAGCACAGCTGGAAAATCATATTGTTTATGTGGACCAGTACTCTGGATGGCCTGTGATAGGACACTGTGGGACAGATACCACTACAGCAGCAACAATTCGCTTTTTTCGTACATTCTTTAGGGATCTTGGTGTACCAATACGGCTACGTACCGACGGTGGTCCACAGTTTACAAGCCATGATTTCTCTGATTTTCTCCGCAGATGGGGAGTCCAGCATGACATCTCCACACTCTATTATCCGCAAAGCAACGGACACGCGGAAGCGGCAGTAAAAGCCGTGAAGCACCTCATAATGAAGGTATCTCCATTTGGCAATATCAAAGATTGTGAAGCATTTGATTGGGGCCTCCTCGAAATAAGGAACACACCACGTCCTGATGGCTGCAGTCCAGCCCAGATTCTCTACGGTCGTCAACTTCGCTCATGTGTCCCAGCCCATGCGAAGTCCTTTGCAACCGAGTGGCAGACCAAAATTAGAGAATGCGACAGGCCTTTAATGCAGTGGCACGTTATAACGCAAGAGCCAAACCCCTACCACCATTCAAGATCGGATCATACATGCGTATCCAGAATCCTGTTACCAAAAGATGGGATAAAGTTGGAACCGTCATGGGTCAAGGAGAGACACATGATTACCTGATCAAGACAGCAGCCAATGGTGTGTTATGGAGAAATCGACGTTTCCTCCGAACAATACCAACGGCAAAAGATTCTTCAGCTTCGGAAAATGGAACCCCCATATTCAGCAAACATCAGAAAAGCAACATGGAGAAGATTGTGACAAGTTTGTATCTCCGTTAAACAAACGTCTAAAGTGCATATGTTCTACTCGTTTATTAACTAAGTCATGACTTATGTAGTTTGTGAATTGTTGAAGTACGAACATAACCTATTGTTACGATCGTGAAAGGGGAGGGAGATGTGAGATTGAAGTTATAATTGATCTATGTATTTATTCTATTGCAAAGTATTGCCAAGGAGCTGATTGAATGATAACATGCAACATTATTAGTTATCCATGCTAGGATGCATAACTCTGAATTGTGATCCTGTAAAAGTAGTTGTTACTCTCAGCCATCACGTGACTGTGACGTCACTCAGACGCATCGCAGCAGGACAGTTGACAGCCTTTATTTCATTCTTTAATTATTTGTAAATCACGATTGACTTTCATCATTAAATCTAGTGAAATCTTACGTGTGGATAAATTGACTCTTCATGACTGCTTAGAGCCATCAACCAAACAGAGGTGTTCCATTTTCTAGTGGCATGTAATGTAACAGGTGACCTTGGAATCTGACTTTGGCTGTTCTGTTCCTAAAATAGTCACCTATCCAAGCCAGGAGCTCTCCTCTCATTCCCTCTGGATCAGGGTCTCCTGAATAGCAAGAGGATTTGCTAATTCAAAATTCTCGTCCTGGGGTGAGGGAGGGGCTGCTTTGGTTCTGTTCAGCTTCCTCCCTTTCAGGACTGCAACAGTCTGGGTCATTGCCGTCATGACGACCATGACTGCCTTCTCTGCTTCCTCACTGGACCTCCCCAAAGCTGTTGCTATTGTAGTGATTACAGCAGTCAACACGAGAGTCGTATCTTCTTCGTCAAATAGGAGATATGCTTTTGTAGCGTCCTTTGAACTTTTATTCCTGTGGTTCTTTTTCTGCATTTTAGAAATGGTGGGAAACTCCTTTTTATTGGAGATATCCGGTGTCGGCTGTGGAGGGTCTTCCTTCATCTTAGGAGGTCGGGAAGTAATCTCTTTTGTTCTGTCCCCAGACATGGGTGCTTGGGGGAGCAGGAACAAAATCTGGTCGCTTTTTAGCAATCTCTTGTCGACTAAGGGCCGCCTCTTTCCTAGCAGAGCAAGCCAGGCTCCAGGCGTGATGCCCCTTGGGACATTTGGCTCCTGTGTCCCTTTGGCCTTCTTTGTGTGTCTTGAAGCACACCTCGGTGTTGTGTGTCTTCCTACAGACACCAGCTAGCTTGGTGGTGACCGTATCTTTGGCACTTAAATCACCAAAGTGGCTCTGGTACATATGTTCTTAGGCTGAAAAAAACTCAATTACCCAGATCAAGGGTAGTGATTGGAGCTCCTTTCAAGGTCACCAGGACTTGCCTGGTTGGGCTCTTCCCTTTCAACTTTCAGGAAGCGTCCACGACCAGTGGGTGTGATATGATTACATCCTCATCATAGGATAGTGAGACTCTCTTGTCGTTGGGATTCAGTGGTGACACACACACTTTCCTCTCACCATTAAGCTCCTTGGTTTCCTGCAGGAAATTCAGGGTAGCTTGGTCTTTGGGCATAATAATCATGCCCTGGTCTTTGACAACCGGATTTTTCACTGCATCTCCAATGTTAGTTGTTAGGCATTGTCGAAGCCTTCAGGTTTAGAGGGTAGCTTAAACTGTGGGAAACGTTTAGAGGGTCCAGACTCACCCACAGTTTCTGTCTCCGGCCTGGGTAGTTTCGGACAGCCCTTTCGGCTTAAATTCTGGGATGTGGTCGTGGGAGCAGCAGCTGTTTCGGCTGGCTCAGCTTGTGCTCTCATCTCCGTCAGGAAGGACGTTTGAGGGCTACACAGAGGTCTGCCTGATTTGCCTGCTAGCCTGGAGAGGCCAGTACGAGAGTCCATCTGCTAGACAATCTCGTGGACAGGCATGTTTTTGCTGATGTCGTGTCCATTTTAGCAGCAGGTCTCACAGAATCAACCTGTGCTTTGTAGCAAGAGAAAATGCTTTGCATTTAGTCGCTCTTCGTATAATTATCTTAATCAAAAGGAATTGAGTCAGGCAGGGGTAAGCCCTTTTCTTTCCCATCTAAAGAGGGTATGGGCGATACGCTTACAATAAAATATTGTAGAGGAGCGATTCTTCTTTTTGCTTAATACGCAAACAATACCCGAAATGATATAAATTTATATCACGGATATCAGCCGCTTCACCCTCTCCCTACGGTAAAGCTACAGGTTTCCACATGTTGAGTATGAATATACGGGTTTATCAGAGGGTGAGCATATTCATGATCTCTTAATGCGCTGTTTGTATATCAGCTATTGCTATGATGGATTTCGGTTTATTGAATTTATTGGGTGATGAGCATGTCTGCCAAGCAAGAAGCACTACTAACATAATCGTCATCTTCAGTATCCTCATAGACAATTAATGGTTGTGGATATTAAAATAGCCTACAGTTAACAACTTTCTCGTAATCCCATTAATAAAAAAAATAATACAAATAAAAGGATTAACGCACAATACATTTAGAAAGGTGAAAATATAATATTTATAGGACAGTGACGTTTTTATCGGTGGCTGAAAAAGGCAACTCCGGCGATGCTCTCGTATATTTCATATCATTCGCCGATATTTATAGTGCTCTGCTTTTCGGCAGAACACTGTGATCTAGCGAGGTATAGAGATTTCTATTTTAAATAAAATTTGAAAAAACTATTCAGTTGTGGAGCTCACGCCGTTTGCAATCTAGTCTTCATTTTCGAAAAGTTATCAAATTTGCTATATATATCTGCCACACACTTGGTGCCGTGTGATTTGTTATGAATATTTCATTAGTGTTCGTACATATCATATCATACATTTAAATATATTTAGTAAAATGCTTTAAAAGTACCGACAGAAACTGACGTAATAGCATACAACATTTTAAAATTCTCTAGCAATTCTTCAGGCCACTGGCCCGTAATATGGGCCATATACATTGATATGTACAGTGTAAGATATTTATTAGTTACTGTAAATACTCTATATTATCATGGTATTACTATTGTATTATCATATCCATTTAAGCTGAAACTAATTTTTCTTCATGTAAGTTTATCCGCAAGAAAACGTGGATTCTGATATGAGAAACGTGTATCTAAATTTTTGCCTTATTATTTGTGTTATTATGTGTTATATATATGTATATATTAGTTTTAACATACAGCTTCCCCTTGTTGGACTCGGTGGTGGGTGGGGCGTGAGAGGATGAAATAACTGCTTATTTTATGGCAAATATTTCAAATCCCCCACACGAGATATAAATGTTGACGAACCGTGCAAGGCCCAAACTACGGCAGTCACTCTGAATACGTGGCTTCTAGTGGCAAGCGAAAATCCAAAGCACAGGTTAACTCTGTGAGACCTGCTGCTAAGATGGACACGACATCAGCCAAAAATATGTCTGTTCACGAGACTGTCCAGCAGATGGACTCTCGTGCTGGCCTCTCCAGGCCAGCAGACAAATCAGGGAGAGCTCTGAGTAACCCTCAGACGTCCTCCCTGACCGCCCATAATTTAAGATGAAAGGGCGGCCCGAAGCGACCCAGGCCAGAGACAGACTCTGAGGGTGAATCTGGACCCCCTAGATGTTTCCCACAGTTTAAGCTTCCATCTAAACCTGAAGGCTTCGACATTGCCTACCAACTGGTAAGAGCATTGGAGATGCACCGAAAAATCCGGCTGTCAATACGGTTGCCAGAGACTAGGGCATGATTATCATGCCCAAAGACCAGGAAACCAAGGAGGGAGGAAAGTGCCTCTCGCCACTCAATGCCGACGATAGGAGAGTCAAGATGGTGTGACTTGGCTTCTCACTATCATATGATGTGGATGTGATCAGATCACACACCCACAGGTCGTGGACGATTCCCGAATGTCGAAAGGGAAGAGCCCAACCAGGCAAGTCCTTGTGACCTTGAAAGGAGCCCCAACCACTACCCTTGCTCTGGGTAACTGGGGCTCCTACAACCTAAGAACATACATACCTGAGCCACTTCGGTGCTACAAGTGTCAAAGATACGGTCACCACCAGGCTAGCTGCAAGGCCAAGCCTAAATGTGGTGTTTAGCAAGGCACACAACACCGAGGTATGCTTCAAGGCCCACAATGAAGGCCAGAGGGACACAGGAGCCAAATGTCCCAACTGTGCCAAGGGGCATTACGCCTGGAGACTGGCTTGCTCTGCCAGGAAAGAGGCAGCCCTTAGGCGACAAGAGGTTACTAAAAAGCGACTAGACTTTGTTCCTGCTCCCCCAGGCACCAATGCCTAAGTACAGAACAAAAGAGAAAAGACTTCCCGACCTACTAAGAGGAAGGAAGCCCCTCCACAGCCGACACCGGATATCTCCAACAAGATGAGTTTCCCACCATCTCTATGCCGAAGAAGAGCCGCAGGAATAAAGGTTCAAAGAACACTGCAAAAGCCTCCTCTAGAGACGATAATCTCCTCTTTGAAGAGGAAGATATGACTCTCCTGTTGACTGCTGTAATCACTGTAGTAGCAACAGCTTTGGGGAAGTCCAGTGAGGAGGCAGGGAAGACCTGAAAGCAGCCCCTCCCTCATCCAAGGACGAGACCCCTCCTCACCCCAAATCTGGATGCGCCCCCATAGGCAGAGCCAGAACAGGCTGAATCTGTGCAGCCAGTGCCAGAGCAAGCTGACCTTATACAGCTAAAGTCAGCAAAGAGAAAAGATGCACAAAACCTGAAGTCAGAAAAGCCAAACTCACAAAAGTCAGAACTACAAAAGGCTCTCCACCTGCCAGTGGACCCACACTTAGCCTGACAACAGATGAAGACCCCTCAACCAGCGAGGACTTCACAATGGAGTTGTCAGACTCTGAATCCAAATATAAAGACGTCTTTGATATAACTATCACCAAGTAACATCATGAGACACAGTCTAAGCATACTACAGTGGAACATCTATGGCTTCAATAAAAAGAATGCCGCAATAGTACGATCAAGGAACATTGACGTTGTCATGCTCCAGGAGACATTAACAAAGGGGACTGCTCGCTTCTCAGGCTATCATGTCTTCATGCTACTAAGCACAGCTGGCAAAAGGAGCTTGATCACCCTAGTCAGAGCAATAATCCCTTGCTCCACAATAGCCAATGCACTGCACTATGGAGAGGATGTTGAGTCTCTTGCTGTTGAAATTCCCCTGGCTCGTACCCTCAAGCTGTACAATGTGTACAGCAAGCCAGGCTGTAGGAGTTTAAACATCAGCTAGGTCTGTGCTACTGCAGCACACGACCGAGTGGTCATAGGCCATGGCTCTGAGACTAAATGTTCAAGGCACAAGTCTGAGAATCCAGGGAATCAACTTAGAATGGGTCAAGGTCTTCCAATACCTTGGGGGTAATGATTGACTAGACCCTCTCCTTTAAAAAGGAGGTCCTGTACTTGGTTGACCAAACCAAAGCAAGACTGTCTGTCAGGAGAGCAATGTCTGGGAGACATATAAGGAACCAGACATAAAGTAAAACCAAGATTAAGAGAAAAAATGGAGACAGTCCAAAATGAAGCTGCCAGGATCATTCTGGGTGCCCCAAGGTGGATGAAGGCCCTCAAGCTCCTCATGGAGGCAAACCTTCTCCCCCTGAAATCACGAATTGATCTAATGGTAGCTCATTTCTTTTCAAAGGTCATCCAAGCCTCCAGGCACACAAACATTAGACAAAAAATACTCAGATACCTAGAACAAGACCAGAGCTGTTTGCAAACAACTGCTGGCTGTCTCACACAGCCAGGGTGTTGATATGCTATCAGCTCAAAGAACAACTACTTGCTAAGGGCATGGACTCCCCCCCCCCACTCTGACTTTGTTGAAGCCCCGCCTTGGGCACAAACCTTGATTGAGATCTCTGTTATGAGCTTGTCAAGGAGAAAGAATCAATACACCATGCCTAGTCTAAAGGCAGACGCTGAGAGGGTTATTGCAACCATCACTCCTCCGGGTAGTAGAATTTACTTCACGGATGGATCAGTCGATCCCTTAAACCACACTGCAGGCGCCGGCTCTGCAGCAAGGGATGCCACAATCCATGAGGGTAACAGACAACGTCTCCTCGCTGCAGGCAGAGGCAGTTGCGATCATGGGAGCCCTAGCCCATGCATCCCTGAGGGAAAGACTCATGGTCATACATACAGACTCTAGGGCAGCCATTGACTGTCTACAGCAGTGTTCACCCAAAGACATCTACCTTCTGACTACTATCCTCACAACAGCACAGAGGATTCTTGCTGAGGGTAGAAGATTAATCATAAACTGGGTCCCTAGCCACAAAGGTATCAGATGGAATGAGCTTGTTGACAGACTAGCTGGCACTCTGAAGCAACCAATAGAGGTACCGAAGTCATTCTAGACAGAATCAGACTAGGTTACCATTGCGCATGGCAGATCATGTAGACAACTGACCATGAAGAAGGGTGTTGCTTGCACCACGTTGGCACATTACTTACAGAATTGTGAGCACACACAGTTTCTGAGACAAGGACCGCCCACAACAGCCGCCGGGCTGGTAATGAGATTATGCCGCATGCTTACACATGGCGGCAGAAGCACCTACTGCCAATCCCGCCACCACGGTAAGCATTGAGTATCAGAGAACAAAATGAGACAGCCATAAATAGCTGACACAGGCCGGGCCATATATATGTATGCATATATTATATATATAATATATATATATATGCATATATATATATATATATATATATATATATAAATATATATATATATATATATATATATATATATATATATATATATATATATATATATATATATATATATATATATATATATATATTATATATATAATATATATATATATACATACGCATGTGATAATATAAGATATTTTACATGTATGATCATAATGAGATCCTAAGAAATAACTCTCAATACTTTGGTAATATGGGAAAACACATGAACATTTCACTAGATCGCCATGCTGTATCAACAAAATACTGATCTTGAAAATCTATACAGCTCTCGTAGTGAAAATCCTTTCATATTAATAAGGCCATGGCTAAGAAGAGCGAAACCCAGGTTTATCTTTCGTATGCCTACGCTTTTGATTAACACATTTCATTGTCATGCACAGGTAACAATAGTCATTATTGTTTTTATTATATCATTTATGCTTTAGCCTTGGACATATTCAGGCTTTCACAAGTGTTCCATGACGAATAAAATACGGGAAGCATCTCAGACAGTCATCTTTTGTTTACAGAATGTGTTTGAATGGTCAAAAGAATATTGCGGAAAATTATACTATGTTCTACATAATCGATTTACTTCTTGTGTACGTATAATTGAGTGCGAAGGCGTAAACTCAAGTATCTTTTTAAATGTTATTAATATCAATTACCAAAAAGTGACATATTCAAAATATTTAAAAAAGTGTGACGTCCGAA
>NC_051397.1:21203895-21206395 GCF_015228065.2 Penaeus monodon
TCCAGTCAAAATGTAAAATCTAGGCGCTCTATCATTTACCACTTAATATTTTCAATGAAAGCTAAAACACGAGAGTATAAATCTACAAATATTCTTGCAATAATTTCTAAAGAGAAAGTTCTAGGAAAATGATGAAAAAACAACCTTGTTAATAAAATTATGGAAATCCCAGACATTCAAAACAATTTCATAAGATACGCGAGATAACAGCTTCGTAATCCAACTAGATTCGTTGACAGTGCAGCTTTCTACTGCTACAAATCACGTGATTCATGTTTTATTCCTAACTCATCAGTCAGTGATATATATATGCATTCCAGTTGGTTGTAATTGATATATAGAGATTGTATGGCGCGTAAGCGAGGTATCATGCTCAATGAAACAGCCAGTTAGCAAGTGGGAATGTCAATTAACTTAACAGCATTCACTCCCTCGCAACTGGTGTTACTGCTGTGGCAATATCATACTGGTTATAACCTAATAAATATGAATTTCTCTGATCCACTGCCATCGTCAGCTTGTCACTCCATGGGTGTTGCTATTCTTTTAAACATTTTACTTTTCATCTACATGCAATATTTGCATTTCGTCTTATCATTATAGGAGAGGTCTGGCATATAAAAAGATGTAATTTACAAACTCTTGTACAATTAAGCTTGTCACTTGTTTGTACTTATTTTTTCCATATAATAAAGAAATTTATAGGTTTCTCTAGAAAATAATGTTTTCCTTCATCGATTTCTAATACATATTTGACATTTTTAGGAGTCTCTCGATAGCGCCAAGGCATCATTGACAACATTTTCATGTTTTCAGTTTTTCACATCAATATTGAGAAAAGGTCTCATTATAAGCGGTTAACATAATAGTGTGAATTAATGAATTGCAACACAGAAAGTGTGAAACTACCAACTTGCTTTAGCTAGTGAAGAGGGTAGTAGGTTCTATTTATTTTTGAGTAGATTTTTCTCCTTGCATAGTAGTGAAAAATCATCTCCCTTTAATCATCACTCTTACTGATCAAAATCTGGTCACGATTTAAACCAATGATGAAAACATGGGCGGCATTCGCGAAAAGTAATATAATTTCTTTGACAAATTTATAGACTTTCCTAAAAACATCTTTGATTTAAAAAAATTGTCTAAGACTAGGTCAAAAATCTGTCTTTTGCAATTTTGTCTGTGACTCGTACTGCTTCCACATTCATAACTAATATTTAGATTTTAGAAGACCCTACCGTAAGAATTCATTGTAATAATTTAGATAAAATTACTATTAAAGATAATCTCAAGTATATAATGACCATAATATTATATATCTAATATATTTGATATGTTCACATGGCACTCTCTACATTTGTTATGATTGCGTCAGTTTGCATTTGTCGGCTAGAAAACTGCAGGAAACAAGGAAGAAGCTTCCCAAATAATGTTTGACAATAAGTAAAAAGAGTGGCATGAATGTTCTCCATAGAATTTCTGACACGGGCTGATCTTCAACAATCGCAGATTGCTGTCGGCGTCTGATAAGGACAATTCAAGGATAGTGCTTTCGCGCGCGGGACACCCCCAGGACTATCCTTAACCTAGTCCTAGACAAAAATCGGGCAGGACATTTTCGCGAGGAGTCATAGACAAAATCTCGGAACGAAGACTTTTCTGTCAAAGACAAATAGCGGAGACTATGACCTTTCGTGAATACCTTCCTGGGAATTCATGTATGACTCCTCGCGAAAAGGTCCTTAACTTTTGGCCTTGGCCGACGTTTTGACAAGTCGGGAGGTGTCCTACGTGCGCAAAGACGGTCTTTAAATTGTTCTTATGAGATGCCGACAATACGACTTTACAGTCATTGAAGACAACTCCCCAGTGAAGATATGGAAATCCTTATTCCACGTTTTTATTTACTGTCAAACATTGATTGAACCGTTTCCTCCAGTTTCCCCAGAAAAAAATATAATAGCGCCGCCCGCCATCGCAGCAATCGCAATCATAAGAAATGCAGGTGTCACTTATACATATTAAAATATGAGATACATCATATAGTCCTTAGATACTTGAGATTTAATGTAACAGCATTTTTTTATCACATTAGATTATTATTATTGGGTCTTTTAGAATATAAATATTAGTCAAGTTTTAATATCGAAATGTGGCAATAGTGCAAGTCAATGACGAAATCGCTAAGGACAGCCTTTCGACAGTCACAGATAAATGAGATGACGATCTTCGAGTCGAAGATTTTTTTGTGGAGAACCCTTCAATTTGTCAAAGGAAATTCTGTGACCTTTCGGGAATTCCGACCCAGGATTTCATTTAGGAAGACAGTGGTCATGGCAAACAACAGCACATTTTCAAGTCGTCATATACTTAAACTGAATATGAGGATGAATATGCAAAAATCGAAAACCAGCCAATGTCTTTCTATGTCTTATTTTCAATAATAAAAAATATAACTTGAGCAGGGTCTGGAGAGTAAAAACTGTCAAATGAGATTTTA
>NC_051397.1:21214647-21229647 GCF_015228065.2 Penaeus monodon
TATTGGGGGGAGGAAGAGGGTGAGGAGGGGGAGGAGGAGGGGGGAGGCGGGGGAAGAGGAGGGGGAGGGAGAAGAAGAGGAGGACTAGGAAAAGGAGTTGGAGACAGTCAGTTATTCAGATTCATTTCTAGCCAAACATACATCAACAGAAATACGAAACATAACAATAGTGGTGTGGTTGAGCCTTCCGCGTGTGAAATCCCTTAGGAAATGCACAGCAGGGTGTTTATTTCTTTTACTTTTAACAATTTGAGATTTACGAAACTGTGTGATTATTTCTTCCAAGACCCAAGATATTAAGAACAATTCTCTTTTACGTAAGGGTTTCAGTGCGGTAAAACATGTAGCTCCCCAAATAAGTTGTCGATATGTAAAAAGTGAGTGTATCAGGGTACAACATATTTTTTGCAAGGTTTTCAATGTTAATATTTAACTGATGAGAAAATTAAAAGTTTATTTAGTTTGGATACTACTCTGTTTCTATGTTTTCCAATTTAACTAAAAATCCCAAGGAACTTGGCATGCATAACCCTTTAAAGTGGAACATTTGTGATGGTAACATGAGGTAGAACAAAAAATATGTCTTTGGTTCTGTGTGGAATTATATAGCATCTTTCCAATTTTCAGAGCTCAGAAAGCTCACAATGACTGTACCATTACCGTGCAGTAAGAAGAGAACGGGTCCCAAGATAGAGCCCTTTGGAACTCCATGCATCATAATTCCTTTAAAAGAGTTAAAGTCATTGAAACGATTTAATGTGCGCAGTTTCACATAATTGAGAGAAACCATGAATGTATACTCTCTTTAATACCGTAATGTTATAACTTCGCTAAAGGAATACCTTGGTTAACCAGTGTATTAGAAAGGTCAAAAAGTAGCAAAATAAATATTTTAAGCTTTATTTGTGAAGTCTCACACCGTAAATTCGGTTGATTTGCACTTCAAGAAACCATAATGACAACTATTAATTATAGCATTTTCATAAAGAAAATCATTAATCTGATGCACATTATTTTGATAAATATTTTGCTGTAAGGATAGAAATATGGGGAAAATCTTGAACAATGGTAAATTCCAGCAATTTTTATTTTAGTAGGGAATAGTCCCACACTGAATGAAAAAAGTAATAGCATGTTTCAGGGGTTTAAGAATGCTCGGAAATATTTTCTAAATTACGTTGACAGGAATGCAATCACCACAAGGAGATGAAATTTTAGATTCATTAACATTAATTATGTGTCTGTCTATTGCTGGAGACAGGCTGGTGTGGCTGTTGTTGGAGGGGTTGAGAAATTCTTTATTGTCTCTGTATACATTAGGGATTGATCGTCTATGTCTGAATTTTTTTTGTTAAATTAACAATAATAGTGAGGTCACTGATTCCTTTGTACTTTATCTGAAAACTTAATACTTTACCCATGTTTAGAATTTTCTGTATTAACTGCATTTTTGTTCTAGCTTCCTTTCGCGATTCTCTGATTTGGCATTTCGAATTGTTTGTTTCAGTCGGTTGCGTAGAGATCGAAATCTCTCGCCATAAGAGAGTGGCCATTTAGGATATTTCTTTTGACAATTATTTTTTATTTATTTATATTTATTTATCTATTTATTTCAGATGTGTTGTATGATTTGGGTTTTAGTGACTTACAAAGATCTTTCAAAAGGGCATCATCAAGATTACGAGAAGCAAACACCAACATATTTCAGACAGGCGATTTTTTAGACTGCTAATTTGGTATTCGCTGTGGTCGTGATAAAAAAAAATTATGTTGCTTTTAGGTTTACAAGGCAATTCCAAGTTGAAAGTGTTAAAACTAGAAAATTATTTGATAAGTTGCAATATCTACCACTTCCAGTCAATTTGCGATGTATAGTTTCCTTGTTCTCTAATAGCTTTAGTGATTGCGGAGAAAACGAATCTACAATTAAAGATCGTTACGGTCCCCCTAACTTGATCAATCGACTTTGAGGAGGTCTAAGTTAAAATCCCCAGTAATGAGCATTTTGTTTTCTTTAGAGAGTATTTCAGTTATGAGCCGAAACTTTCCTAGAAACGGATTTACTTTTGGGTCGCTTATATGACTAACTAGCTCGAGTTGCTAATGGTTACTTCAGTTAAAGATATCGATAAAATCTTGAAAAGATTGATCAGCTTTACAATGTGAGGAAAATCTATCATGAATATAGAGGACGAAGCCCCCGCTGTTTCTAGAATAGTGAGCGAAGTATGCATGACAGTTTGGGAGTGTGATGAGATGTTGAAAAACTATCACATCAAAGTCACTAGGATGTGAAAATAGCAAGGTAAGCTCATCACAATTGAATAGATAGGCTGCAAATGTTATGACTGATGGCAGAGACATAAGCATAAAAAATACATAAAAACATTTAAGATATATTGCATTAAATGAGTCAGGAAATTATCTGGTTTTAGAACTTTAGGTGAATTAAAGTACTTTACGAATCTGTGACATTATATTTATACTTTTTTATTACATAAAGTACCTGTCATACAGTGACATGTACTTTGACTTGGACTTATGGAGCAAAGGAACTGTAGTTGTACTTAAAAAATATCCAGAACTTGGATTTGAAGTCACCTATACTTGGACCCAACCCTGCTTGATTTCCTTGATCTTTTTGTGTGCAAACTCCAGAGACTTTGAACTGCCTTGAATTCCAAAATGCATGCTGTGACTCTCTGTCTGGTTAAAACTCTGGATCTGTTCATTTATTCATGGTTTAGGTTATGTCTACTTACACATGTGCAGAAGGTGGTGTGACAGGAAGCAATGACAGAAAATGCAGAGGGTGGCTTGTCAGAGAGAGGGGCTCAGGGGTGAAGAGTGTGGTGGGTGGTAGGGAGTAGGGGTATGAGACGAGTTTGTGAGCAAGATGAATGGTTTGAGTGCAAGTAAGGTTACATGTCTTCATTATGCACAAACTGAGCAGCATGATTTGAAAGGGGGTGGGTGGGTGATTTTAAATGTTCAATACAAAATTTCTACAACATCCACACAGAATCATTTCAGCCAAATATGGTGTCAGGATGAATACTGTAACCTTACTGACACTACCAATAAAACCCATCCTTCAAATATGCCAATTGGGAGGCCTTTAAATAAGTGGCTGACAAGTATCTGATCTCAAGCTCTAACAATCACCTAGAACAATGGTACATAGACACAGAGATGGCTTGACCGACTAACATACCCTAACCATCCCAAAATACAGAGAAAGATGTTTGAAGATGCTTAAAATACAGTACAAATGCTGACACCAGCTGGACTGGAATGTTACTACAAAACTCCAGACGTATATAACACACGAGGTTAAAGTAATGAACACTGGGGAAACCCTAACAAAAAATATTATGTTAGAAAACTAAAGACCCCAGGAGAGGTCTCTAAAAAAAAAAAACTCACTGGATCAAAAAGTCAGACAACCACATATATTTACAACTCACACAGACAGAAGGCTGACAAGGTGATGATGGAGTTTCTCCACAGGGAATTCTGACTACAGAATTTCCAAATCTCCAACGCTTGATTTAACCACACAACAGACTGAGGTTGCATACTTTCTACAAGACAAGACACCCAATTTTCTCAGAAAATACCATCTCGAGAGGACGATGGTCCCCTCTCCACCCCAATCACTACAGATAAACTGTTAACACAGTCACACATACCAACAGAAGAGCAAGCAACAAAGACAAAACACTTATAGAAAATCTGCCATCCATAATGATTCACAGGTTATGCCATATCTTCCATGCAGCAATGGGTATAGAATATTTCCCTGGCAAAGTCAAATATGCCACCATCACTCTAATTCTAAAACCAGGGAAATCAGCACATGAGGTGTAGAACTACCACTCATTCTCATAGTTAGATGTCCCAAGGAACTACTTGAGAGGCTAATAACAATCAGACTGTTTACATACTTAGAAAATAACATACATAACAATAAGCAGCATGGTTTCTGTCCAAACAGGGGAACCTAGTGCTATTGTCCCTGCTTATGAGATCGCTCTAGGTCTCACTAACAAACTATGTAAATATTCAACAAGACGTCAGCTAGGCCTTTCTCAAGGTTTGGCATGATGATATGAAATAGAAATTAACATAATAACAACTCCCAACAGACCTCAGATGCCTGCTCTGCAACTTTCTGGACAGCAGGACTGCCACAATATGCCTGGGAACCCACCTGGGTGCCTAAGAAATGGAGTACCATACAGAAATGTTATATCACCAAACCTTTAACTTCTGTATATCACCAACCTGTCAGAAACATCTTACAACACCTATTTTTTCCTGTGTATACAATATCACAGAGATAATTTCATATCCCTCAAAATCACAACACATGAAAGGCCTAATAGAAAGAGCTATACAGAACATCACTACTGACCACAATAGAAAAATACAAACATGCAAATTCAAACTTTTCCAAACAGCATGCAGACACATTGTAGTCCACAAAACCAACATCCATATGCACACATAGGGATCATGATTGGATTCAAACTATCCCCTCCCTCCCAGTTGACACCCCTGATCCAGACCCACTACAAGATGACCCAACATGATTCCTTCAGGAAACACCAAGACTCTTCCACCCCACTCTCCCAAACACAACACCCTCACACCAAACAACCCCATACTACTGTAGTGGCCATGACCCACAACCTGCACAAGTCGGCTCTGCATACTTCCCTAGTTGAGTCATACCAGGTCCAACAGTCTAGCTCTCTCTCTCCATCAGGTACTTCTTGCAACTCAATGTCGAGATGTGACTGGTTGACACAGACCCCTCTTGGCTCTTTGATTAGACTGCAGGCTCTCCTTGTTCCCAGTTCACTGACACAGCTCCTGCCTACTTAAGCTCTGGGATCTGGAATAGAGGTCATCAGTCTCCAGGGTAGTACATTGGTAACTTTGTTGGCCTCTTATCCAATGCCCCACCCTGGTGCAAGAAGTTGCAATTGTTGTCTGGAGGTTACTGTTATGGTTGGGCACCACAGTGGGTAAGGACTAAAACTGAGTCAAGACAGCACCAGTTGATACATTCTAATCAAGTCGGAATTAGTCGGCACAGGCCAGGCTCCCTTCACAGACATAGCCTGGGGAAGGTAATTCAGCTTCGCATGTCTGGCTTATCCTTACCTTTGACCAAGATCATCAACTCACAATCCTCCAGCAGCAACAGGACTGCCCAGCCCTTTGCTGACTAGGGAGCCTCTCTGGCTCCCACCCTACAACTTCACTTTATTTATAGCACCCTGCCATAACTACTCCCTAAAGACACAATGACATGTTTAAGTAATAGACACACCTCATCTACTACACTACACTATGAACCATACTATGGATAGCTTTAACAGTTGCCAAACACAACGCAAAGGTTCGCCAATAAGGTTATCATAAAACTACATAAAAAAACTGTTTCCCAAACATTGTGATTCCTGAGGAAATCTTGGAAGACGAAACCCTAGACATTCCTGAGTATCACTGACTCACAAACAAGGGATATAGTGGCAACCACATACCAAAGTCCTTTACCTCATATGCACACATAATGCCAAAACCATAACACAAACCAAAAGAAGCTGTATAAGAAAAACTACAGCATACGCTAATAAGAATCAGCGCAAATTCATATCACAACTAAACTCGCACTAGAATAAAGACACTTTAGACTCCAACAGCAAGGAAAGCCTCCCTGTCAGAGGATCTCTTGGGAGACACAGAAGCATCATGAAATGGTCCACCAATTCTCGAAAACTCCATGTCTCTCTCTCCTATGAGTCCCTCCTGAACCTCGAGGAGGCCTAGCTTGGGGCTCAGCCTTGACCTCAATTTTGGGAGCAACAAACGCCACAAAAAAGAAGCCAACATCAACTTGACCTGCTCTGAGTAGTATGCAGACAATCGTACAATTTATTGTAAGACCTTTTAATAAAATGAGGAACATTTTATGCAAATTCCTTGATCTGGAAACGCCTGACATTGTTCTTTGTAAGTCCATCGCTATCACTAATCCCAACCATCTCCTTGTGAGGCGATTGGTGTGTAAGGTCCTGCATTCTTGTAAAACCCACCCTTTATTTCAAATTAATTTCATGGCTATTCCTTAAATGTGATTCCATGGTTTTCAAGCTATTCATTCAGCAAATCCCTATAATGATACCTGCTGTTTGTTCAACTTTAAATACAAACGTGCCTCTCTTATTTTTATAAATTATTTAACTAATAGTATGCCAGTTTTCTTTGCCGGGGATATTAATGCAAGACACATACCATTACATCTCGCAACAACGAATGCATAAAACAGACAACTCTTGTCTATTTTTGAAACCAAAAGGTTATATTATATCGAACCCGACTTCTTCACGGCGTACACAAGAGGGAAGGGCCACCCAGTTCTCGTTTCAGGAATAGGGCGACACATATTTACAATTTCGGTTCTGATCACATACCTGTAATAATTAAGCTCTCTAGCACACCCATATGTAGCAATAAAACATAAACTTTTCTGGTATGATAAAAAATAGCCTGGGTGACTTTAAATTGTCTCTTTCAACTCAACCTTGGCAGATAAATACTCTCGAAATAAATAGGTATTGACATCACCTCTGCTCGTGGAATTCATCAGCAAAGTACTGGTCCATTCCGCAAGAGCATTTTAAAATCAGAAAGTCATTTCATCCAAGAGTCTCCAGACATGCTACAGAAATAATTTTCTCCAAAAATTTAATACTTTACATCAAATTCATTGGGATATCGCTATGCTGCCTCGGCATATTCTGGGTTTATGGATGGGTAACAATTTACAACCACTATCTGGCATCCTTTACCTCTTGATATTTTTACTCAGTGTCTGAGGACATGGTATACCTATTGACAACTGCGACTAAAATGTGAAACAAAAATATTCCTTCCTCCTCTTGTTCTTCATTGTTAATCACGGTGTCAAGATCTCCAATATGGTTTCATAAAGTCTTTGGTTCAGGGATCCTTATGCAGTGGAGGAGGATTTTCCAGTTGAGGTAGAGTCAACGGTCTGTATAGGGGACGTCGTTCAGTTGCAAAAACGTCAACTTGATGAGGACATACTTGCGATAGGAGCTGTCAGTGCAAGCATAAGTACTACAGACACCAAGGTAGTTAAGTTGCTAGAGGATGTAGATAGTTCCCAAGGGGTTCAAAGGAACAGTCTTTTAGTACCAATCAAGAAGAAGGACGGAAGTCTAAGGCTGTGCTTGGATTTCAGATTGTTAAATGAAGTAATCCAAGAGGATAGGTATCCATTGCCTCACATAGATTGGGTCTTACAACGAATGGGTCGGAGTAGGATTTTTTCTTGTCTTGACCTTCGTCAAGGCTATTGTAGCAGCACGACCCCGCAACCTGGAGTTCAGCATAGTTACCCAGGTTGGGTCACACAGGTCCACAGCCATGTCCGCGCACATTGGACAGCGGGCTCCCCTCGTTCCCTGCGCGCTTACACAGCGCTAGTGTATTTAAGCCGCAGAGCCGAAAAACGAGACCAGCATTCCGATCCTCTAGCAGAGCAGACAACAGCAGCAGCACCACAAGGACTGCCCAGTCCTTAGCCGACTGGGGAGCCAGCCGGCTCCCCCGTTGATCTCCGACTTCACTACCAACACCCAGCCATACCTGTGGGCACTCACACCCACAACAGATTCTCCCCAAAGAGATAAGACACCAGTAACCTCAAATAGAAGATGGGCAACCATCCATCTTCTATACTGGTGACCATGGTAAGTGCGAGTAGCACCCCGATCGACTACCAGCTGGTTCGCAGGGAGCAGCAACAGGACCCTTCCCTCCCCAGGCTCACCGACGGAGACACCTCCCTTCAACTAGAGCAGGTGCAGCTTCAGGGCTCCCGGGACACCATCCTCTGCGACATCTCGCTGGGCAGACCCCGTCCTTACATCCCTCCGTCACTCCGCCGACAGTTTTTCGAAGCTTACCACGCTCATAGGGGAATCCGCGCAACACAGGACCTCATCCGCAGCAAAGTCGTCTGGCCCGGCATCAATAGAGACGTCCGGCAGTGGTGCCGCACCTGCATCGAATGCCAACGCAGTAAGGTTCACCGACACACTAAGTCTCCCCCACAGGTGTTCCTTGTACCAGACGGCCGCTTTGAGCATGTACACCTTGACGTAGTCGGTCCCCTACCAGCAGACCAAGGTTACAGCTACGTCCTGACGATGATCGACCGGTTTACCAGGTGGCCTGAGGCCACACCTATCCAGGACACAACTGCCGCCACCATTGCCAAGACCTTTATCAGCACCTGGGTATCTCGCTACGGGACTCCAGCGACGGTCACGACCGACAGAGGTCCTCAGTTCGAATCCGAGCTCTGGAGGCAGCTGATGATCCTTCTCGGCTCGAAGCGCATCCGGACCACAGCATACCATCCCAGCGCCAATGGCATGGTGGAGCGCCTACACCGCCACTTGAAGGAGGCCCTCACGGCTTCTTCTCCCGCCCGACACTGGGTGGACCAGTTACCCTTGGCACTCCTACACATACGGACCTCTTTCAAGCAGGATCTTCGGTGCACCGCAGCAGAGATGGTCTACGGAACCACCATAGCTCTCCCTGCTGACTTTCTAGTCAGCTCCGGAGATCAGGACCCGGGAGCATTCGGCAAGCAGCTTCGCGACCGCATGGCCCGCGTCCGCTCTCGTCCTACGAGACCATCACGGCAACGAGACATCTACTTGCCCCGCGACCTCCAAGACTGCTCACATGTCTTCATAAGACGACCCACCAAGCCTCCCCTCTGCCCACCCTATGAGGGGCCCTTTCCGGTCATCAAGCGGGACAGTAAAACCATCACCATCCGGCGACCACGAGGAGACGACACCGTCAGCATCGACCGTGCAAAGCCCGCGCATCTCCAGGAGCAATGCACGATTTCGAAGGTTCGTTTCGCGACCGCTACACTGGAAGGGGAGTGCTGTGGTGACCAACGTGCGACGAGTTTCCGCGCTCGGTAGAGTCAGGTCCAGGCGGTTTGGCGAACCGACTCCCGCCAATCACCGCGCAGCTCATCGGACCTGACTCGAGAGTATACATCGCGGCTGGCATATTTAAGCCGCCGAGTCCAAAAGAAACTCACTCACTCATCGGCTAGGCTCTCACCCGAACACTAGCTGTACACTCTAAAATAAAGAGTAATTTGACTTCTTGTGCGTTTGTCTACAACCACACTGCTGTGGTGACCAACGTGCGACGAGTTTCCGCGCTCGGTAGAGTCAGGTCCAGGCGGTTTGGCGAACCGACTCCCGCCAATCACCGCGCAGCTCATCGGACCTGACTCGAGAGTATACATCGCGGCTGGCATATTTAAGCCGCCGAGTCCAAAAGAAACTCACTCACTCATCGGCTAGGCTCTCACCCGAACACTAGCTGTACACTCTAAAATAAAGAGTAATTTGACTTCTTGTGCGTTTGTCTACAACCACACTGCTGTGGTGACCAACGTGCGACGAGTTTCCGCGCTCGGTAGAGTCAGGTCCAGGCGGTTTGGCGAACCGACTCCCGCCAATCACCGCGCAGCTCATCGGACCTGACTCGAGAGTATACATCGCGGCTGGCATATTTAAGCCGCCGAGTCCAAAAGAAACTCACTCACTCATCGGCTAGGCTCTCACCCGAACACTAGCTGTACACTCTAAAATAAAGAGTAATTTGACTTCTTGTGCGTTTGTCTACAACCACACTGGTGACCCTCGGAGTTAAGAGCCCAGTTAGCCATGAGTGTGTCAGCCGCCTTGAAGCCATTGCCCACCTGCACCATTGCTTGCCTTCCTGAATGGTTTCTGCAGGTGGAACAGGAGTTCCTCCTACGCCATGTCACCTCTCCGACCACCAAATATCGGATACTGGTCACCAACCTTCCGCCTGAACTCCTGCTCTCCGTCAGCGACCTTATTAACAACCCCAAATAGAAGATGGGCAAACATCCACCTTCTATACTGGTGACCACCGGAGTGATACGTTAAGGTTTCGCTCGCTCGCTTTGCTCACTCTCTGGAGGGGGAGTACCTGTAGCAGCACGACCCCGCAACCTGGAGTTCAGCATAGTTACCCAGGTTGGGTCACACAGGTCCACAGCCATGTCCGCGCACATTGGACAGCGGGCTCCCCTCGTTCCCTGCGCGCTTACACAGCGCTAGTGTATTTAAGCCGCAGAGCCGAAAAACGAGACCAGCATTCCGATCCTCTAGCAGAGCAGACAACAGCAGCAGCACCACAAGGACTGCCCAGTCCTTAGCCGACTGGGGAGCCAGCCGGCTCCCCCGTTGATCTCCGACTTCACTACCAACACCCAGCCATACCTGTGGGCACTCACACCCACAACAGATTCTCCCCAAAGAGATAAGACACCAGTAACCTCAAATAGAAGATGGGCAACCATCCATCTTCTATACTATCACCAAATTCCTTTAACTTCACAAAGTAAGGAATTTATGGCTTTCTCGACTCCGGAGGGGCACTATCATTTCAATGTATTATTACCTTTTGGTGTGAAGGATACTCCTTCATGGCACTAAGCCCAAATAATCCACCTGGGGTGTGAAGAATTTATACTTCGATAACTTTAGTATGAGATTTGTCTCTTTCTGCTGTTCCAGCACTGCTCTTAAATTTTCAGTGTTCTTCCCACGAATCTCCAAGAACAAAAATATCATCAAAGTATACAAACCCAACCTCCCATACTAATGCGGTGAGAATCTGGTTTATAATATGCTGGAAGGAAGCAGGAACATCCTTCAAACCGAAAGGTAATACATCCTATTATCCTCTTCTAACTACCATGTGAGAATTGCAGGCATTTTTAGGCACTGCAAATTATTATTGTAAGTTCATTGAGGGCTTTCAAAATATAGCCAAACCATTAGTTGACTTAACCAGAGGATTTTGCTCAGTATATAATAAGAGTATATTAGGCTTTTGAGCTTTTGAAGGCAGCTTTAAGTGAGGATATAGTACTGAACTTTTTGTATTTGTATGAAATTTTTGTATTAACCACCGATGCCAGCAAGTTTGCCATTGGAGGGGTTCTTCAAAAAGAGACGATGCTGGGGTATTATGCGCACCCTCCTTGCCCGTGACGTCACAGGAATGCTCCGCCTGTCCCACGACTCCCCGTGACTCAACCAAGGCAGTTCGTTATGACATCACCGGTCAAACCGCCAACCCACACAGGTCACGCCGCTCCCGTCACCCAAATACCCCAGTACCCCGTCACCCAAGCCCTCAGTTGGAGGCTCGCCCAAGGTCTTGGTGCAGCCGCTAACCCAGTGACTACTGATGTTGCGTCAACGCGGTCAAAGATCAGCAGCGCCTAGATGGTAAACAACCCTCCGACCACACTCTGTAGCTCAAAAGGGGGGGGGGGGGGGTGAATGCCAGGATATGGTGAGATATAATATAGCAATATAGCAACAGGCCCGCATAACTAAATAGTACGGGAAAATACACCCTGCAGAAGAAAGAAACAACCTCTTATAAATATTAATATAGTACACAAGCTAAGAAATACTAATAAATGAGTATAAAAAAATAACACAATACGGTATAAGTAATAAAAGAAACTATGACAACGTCATACAAAAATGGAGGTTATACAAATAACAATTTAAAGTAACATGAAATCGGAAAGCACCACCACCGCCACCATTGTCGTAATCATTCGTTCATTTGTATTATGATCTGATACATGTGACGGTTCGGCCTGGGATTTCCTCTTGACAGCTGATTATGTATCTAGTGCTTCCCCTGCCAGGGTTGGAGTTGGATGTTTTCAGTGTCCATAGTTTCCCAAGGCCTGTCGAAGAAACTTCTTTCTCTATTCAAACAAGGATATCTGCCTCGTATTTAATTGTATCAGAATCCCGGGACATGTTTATGGAAGTGGGTCCCCTAGATTCCTGCCATGCAGTTAAAGCTGGTCTGTATCTATGCCTGGCGTCTGCTGAACTTCATCGCAGAGGGCATGTGTGATCGTGCTTGTCGGCTGCCTTCTTCAAGGAAGACAGGGTGGAAGACATCTGCGATGAGGTGGTGACAGACCACTTTGCGTCGATAGTGGTGAGGCAGGGGACTCGTTGGATCTACAGTGTGCCGTACCCTGTTGAGGTCTCTGTTTCCTGTCTGGGAGCACCCATGGCAGGGATCACAAAACCCAGGGAGACGTTGGAGGGTGTAGGAGTCCTTCTTCTGGCATCAGGATGTTAGGCTACATCGCAGGAATTCTTCATTCCACCAATATCGTCCTTGGAGCATCAGCAGGTGGTTACTGTGTTACTGAAGCCTGGCTGGCAGGATCTACGAGGAATGGTGGATCAAGACCTTCGAGATGAAATATTGCTTGAGTACACGATGGGAGACTACTTTAGTGGAGGCATCCACCCTCAGGGAGCAGGCCTGGATCAGGGTTCTCCTACGGTCGAGCTTGGAGCAAGACCATCTGGAGTGTCCTGCTGTGATATCCTGGGTCATCATCATCATTCTGTGGGGATTGCAATGGCCGGCCACGGCTGGTTGTTCTTCACATTTTCAACATATCGTCTGTGGTGCAGTCGACGGTGGAACTCAGAGGAGAGCGCGTCCAGAGACCAGGATCAGGGTCGCGTTCCTATTGAACTACCGTCACGGCAGCCAGTACAAGTCTAGTGGCAGTCTTTGAGTAACTTGCTGCCCCTTCAAGGTGTTGAGCCGGGGGTGAGGCAGGTTCTCCTAGACAGCGTAAGCAACTCCGGCCTGGGATGACATGATCGAGGACGATCATACTTATAAGGAGGGAGTGATGTAAGACAACGTAGTAATAAATAAACACAGACGAAGATAGTTGTGCATTGTTGAGGTGCTCCATCTGCGCACGTGCAGCGACGGGAGAGGAAGGGAGCAGGAGACAGACAGAATCTCTTCAGACAGGCACGCAACTAGATGGACTGACACCTGCTAGTGACCTTGGTAGGGAAAGTGCTTATCTAAGTTGTGTAGACAAATACTAGGCTGGGAGTCCAGGAAAATATTGCATTGAAACATTGTGTTCTTATCACTAGTTGATAGGGGAAAGACTAGAGAAAAGTCTCATAAAGAGTGGAGTATCCGTGACGGGGCTCATCACGGCTACTATCGGAAGGTTCAGTGAGTAAGTGTGTAACTTATAGCAGTTTATATTTTGTTCTTTTATATGTATATAATTTGTTTCTAATTTATATGCATATATAAAAATATAAATAAAAATAGTAAAATAAGAACTTTCATGTAGCCCTTCAAGGTCAGTTAGACACTTTGATAACCGTTGGGTCACAGGGTTATTTAGCCACCACCAGAAAAATCTGGTGGTGGCAGTAATACCTTAATCGTAACAGATGTGATTATAATTTAATTTTCACAGATTAATCTACGTCCAGATTATGACAGACCTATAAAACTTTAAGAAAACTAGCTAAATGGCTACAAGAATTTGGGAGTATAATTATATATTAGTACGACCCATGAAATGTCCATGGAAAAGATGGCCTCCGGGCTAGTAAAGTGTCGGCCTCTCATCCGAGGGGTCGGCGGTTCACGCCCCGCCCAGACGCGAGAAGTTGCAATTGTCGCCCGGAGGCTACTGCTGTGGCTGGGCACCACGGCGGGTAAGGACTAGGTTCAGCCGAGTCAGCACCAGCTGACACGAGTGAGCGAGTCAGCATTAGTCAACACAGGCTGGACTCCCCTCATGGCATAGCCCGGGCGAGGCTAAGCTTCGCATGTCGGACTTATCCTTATCCTTAAAACCTCCTCCCTATGCCTTTTGTCTCCTCTCTCCTTTTTCCTCTTCCACTACCTCTCTCTTTCCCCTTTGCTGCTTTGTCTCAATCCCAAATCTTTCTTAAATCCACTACTCCAATCCCCTTCCACTTTCCTCCTCTTCCTCCTTAAACTTCTCCACCTCATTGTCTCCCTTATCACATCCTTCCCTCCCTTATCCCCCTTTTTTCTCTGAGCCATCTCTTCCTTCCTCTCCCTCTCCCCTTACCCCCTTTTCTCCTTCAGATCACTTCCCCTTCCTTTCTACCTCCTCCATTTTTTCTCCCCCTTCCACTCCTATCTTGTTAACTTCCACCCTTGCATAGTTATGTAATTAATAATTGTGCATAACTGACGGTCTAACTACTTCAATGCCATGTACTTGCCTCGTAGAAGATAATAATAATAATGATTGTAACAATGACACTAATAGAGCTGGAATAGGATTCTCATAGATTCATAAGATGTGTGTCTGTGAGTAACTCCTTAGGTTATCAATTAGCATCCCCTTTTACACCAAAATGAACTGACTAAAGTCTGTAGTCCAGACATAAGATGCCGATCTTTCATCCAAGTGAAGATTAATAAGGATTAATGGGATGTCATGTCCCAAATCCACATAGTGATAAAATGAAGATGCCAGTAATTTACCTTGATTTCTGGGTGGCAATGCTGGAGGACTACTAGCAGATGGTAAATCTGAAAAGGAAGACAAGTACATGACTAATACTTCTACTAAGGTTCGTTTTCATTCAAACTGTGAAATTCAATAAACAATGTCATCCATCAAATTACAAAGCATAATCCAGATGTTAAGGCAACTATGCAATCTTTTTAGATCTCGCTATATTGGAACTAACATAAAAACTGTGAAGTGTATCCTAATGAATAAGACATGCTAGAGCATATATATTATCAAATATTTGACTGATGAAGTTTATTCATATGCTGTTTGTCCCACTGCCTCAATTGTACACAGAGAGTATCTTACCCGGCAAGAAAATGGTGAAATCTTGTTCTCATAAAGACAAATTGTAAGTGAGGCACATTTTATAAGCAGAGTTGAACAAATAGGTAATTTAGTATTGGCTCAAATGAAAGGTGCTCGCTCATGGGCAGTTTTTTGCCTGTGCTTCAGCA
>NC_051397.1:21238644-21246144 GCF_015228065.2 Penaeus monodon
TTCACCCCACAGGGCCCCATTATCCTTTCCATTGCCTATATAGAACCAAGGACTAATTTGCCTCTTGCCGACTTCAACAAATTATTCAACCATACAAACCTCCCAGTCTCCTTTGCCGGAGATATTAACGCTACCCACACGACACTACACCACGGCACTACCAATGCACACAGTAGGTAACTCCTTTCTATTTTTGAAATAAAAAGACTCCACTACATAGGACCCGACTCCTTCACCTCATACACAAATAGGGGAAAGGGCCACCCTGATCTAATTTCGGGAACAGGGCAGCACTTGCCTACCACACACACCTGCAACCCGGTCCAAACGTTGGTTCAGACCACATACCCATCATAATAAAAATTTCCACATCACCAATACTAAACCAAGAAAGACGATCTTTCCGGTATAAACAAGCAGACTGGGAGTCATTTAAATCTAAATAAATTATCAAAATTTTGAATTTAATCTTGACGGGCTTGATTCCCAAACAACAGATCGGCATTGGAATTACATCTTCGCCTCCATCGCCATCTGAAAGGACAAAACGTCTCCTGACCTGTTTTCGATTAAACCATGTTCGAGGGACTTACCTACTCTAAGATGACACGTCATTGATAGTCTTGATAACGACTGACAAAAATATTGGACATTCTTAGTTAAAAAAGTAGAATGCAACAGAGTTCACAATCCACGGGAATTTTAACAAAAATTTAACAACTTAAAGGTAGTAACTACCTCCCCTTCTCCCATCTCATTCATAATAATGCAAAAGTTCCAGATCCCATGGATGTTATTAATTTTTTTGAAGAACACTGGGCCCAAGTTTACTACCCTCACCCTCCTCATCCCCTGTTCACTCACAGAATTCAAGAAATTGATAACCTGGAATCAAGAGAACAGGGTAGAAACTAACCCAGAGCCAGTTATCCGACTGGACAGGCTGGAGGAAGTAAAAAAATAAATAAATAAATAAAGAGGTTTCCTTGTAAGACTCCAGGCTGCTCACAGATCAGATGCGACACTCTTATTCACCTTCCTGACAACCTTATACAAGTTTTGACTCACCTTTACAACGCCTCTCTCGCTACCGGCTATTTTCCCTCTCCCTTTAAGACTGCTTTAGTGGCCCTCATTCCTAAACCACAAAAAGACCTGACTGACCCAAAAAGTTACCGCCCTATTAGTCTACTCGAGACACTAGGCAAAATTTTTGAAAAAAAAAAAAAAAAAAAATCATAAACACTCAACTAAGGTGGTATCTTGAAGACCATAACCTTGTCACACACACAATTTGGCTTTCACTCGCATTGCTCGACACAGGACGCACTCAACATCATCACAAACTACATAAACAACAACAAAGACCGACGACTAAAGAATGTTCTTGTCACAAAAGATGTTGAGCGAACCTTCAATACGGTCTGGCATGCTGGCCTGAAGTACAAGCTGTGCACAAAATTTAACTTCCCACCTTTGATCAAAAAGTTACTCTGCAGTTTTCTTGATAGCCGTATCTCAGATGGAGTACCTCAGGGCAACATACTCAGCCAAACACTCTATACACTATACACAAATGACCTCCCAGACCCCACACACACAGACTCACTCACTATCCTCCATGCTGACGACTGTACGCACTTAGCTTGACACAATGCAGTTTCAGGTGTCGTTCAGCGCATTAATGACAAACTGGACACCGTCTCGAGATGGGAGCATAAATGGTATATCAAGACTAATGCGACAAAAACAAAAGTTCTCTTTGTAAGACCATGAAAACTTCTTCCTTACGACAACATTTACCTCAACACCTTCAACAGACTACAAGCACCTCTCCAAGTCAGATCCTCTTGCCCCATCCTTGGTTTAACCTTTGATACCTACTTTTGATTTCACCTGCATATTAATTCAAAGGCCACCTTGGCTAGAAGCTGCATCTATACAAAACACTGACCAAACACCACTCGCACTCACACAAACAGCGCACACTAACAAGCGCAAACTCAAGCTTGTTCAGAATAAAACACTTAGATGGATCTATATGGCAGATTGGGATCGATTTATTACTGCATGTGAACTCCATGAGGAAGCTTCTCT
The DNA here is from genome assembly GCF_015228065.2 of Penaeus monodon. Taxonomy (NCBI): domain Eukaryota; kingdom Metazoa; phylum Arthropoda; class Malacostraca; order Decapoda; family Penaeidae; genus Penaeus; species Penaeus monodon. Next base: position 21,240,742 of record NC_051397.1, read on the forward strand.
ATTTCCTCTGAACATCGAGTGGCATAGGTTGGTCTGTAAACAGACTGACACACTCCGTGCTTGGCATACCGACTGGCTGGATAGACTCAACACCATCTTTTGTTCCGGCCGAAGAATGGGATTAGGCCATGATCTGTATTCTTTGGTATGGGACAAAGAAGTGGATGCAGTTTTTTAGGCTCGGCTCGGCCTTATCCTTTGAAGCCACCTCCTACTCCCTCATTTTCACCTTTCCCTTTCCCTTATCTGTTGTTTTGGTCAGTTTTTGCTTTATTTGTGTTCTCGTTATTTTTTATTTTTAACATAGTTTGTTTTCTTTTGGTTTTGTTGTAACTTTTAAATTCTCAAATTAAAGTTTAACCTCCCCTTTGCCACAGCCCTCACATTCCCGCTTTTTAATACCTTCACCTCATCACCTGACAGTTTGTGACTGCTATAACCTCACCCTCACCATCTCATTATCCTTTGTCATAGCATGGACCCAACATCCTTTAGCCTTACCCCACCATCCCACTGGTTTCGGTTTCCGGCATGTGACGCTGCTAGTACTCGTGCCAGGACCATAAATCCTTTGTCATAAGGATTTATGCGAGCCTATGAAAGAAGTGTCACGCCAGTGGCGTTAATCCAATCGTGACGTGGCCGCCAGGGTCGCGCCTCTCCTAAGCCCTGCTGCCAACGAAGGGGAATCTTCTGTTGACACAGGTGGGAATGGCCAGCACCTGATTAGCGACCACCTTAGCCGAGGGATGGCCCTGGAGTCATGGTTGAGGAGGCCATGCCCAGATCACACCACAGATGGTGCCTAAACTGTTAACTTTTACCCCAACCTCCCTGGGTAGCAGAGAATCCAGCTGCTGTTCGCTATAGCAGGGTCCTGGGCAGCGCGCCCTGAACCACTTCCCACGAGAATGCTGCGAGCATGTGACCTCCAGTGTGTAGCCTCGTGTGGCGGAAGGGAAACACCACACACCCGAGGACACCGCACCAACACAAAAGATTCAAGACACTACAACTATTACCCCAAGCTTTACTCTGCATGATGGGTTAAGCCCCAGCTCCTTTTTCTTCTGCTAAAATTCATGTTCCCTCCACTCCTTATCCTTCCCATTCTTCTTTCCAAACTTTTGACTTTTGTCTTTTTGATCATATATTTTCGATGCATGACTGTCATAGAAAAGGAAAGGGAAAACAATTGCAGACAATTTTTTTAAAAGTATATATAATTACAAGAGTGAAACTTCTGGCAGGAAAGTATCAAGATTTCCCATGTTTTTTGTCTTGGTGGGAAAATATCAGCTGACAGAACTATATGTTACACAGATGGTTCATGGCTGAACAAGAGTTAACATATAACCATGTATGGATACTATTATTCTTTTTTATCTATCCTTCTGACGAGGGAACTACCAAATCAAACCGGTAGTTAGTGTGAAAATGTTATGCAAAATTACAGACAAATATAGGCAACATATAATTAGTGGAAGGGAAACATTTATCCTTTTGCATGCGTAAACTATTAGTAGTATAACCAAGTGAGGGCATTAACATTCAATTAGCAAATTCATTATCATCATTAGGGAGTTAATGCCGGCAGGGGCACATAGCTGCAACCACCCTTTATTTCTACATAAGAGGGTCCCTCATGATAAGCCGCCAGGCAGGGGCCCAGCCCATCTCTAATCTCTCCACAACAGGTTTGATATATATGCCCAAGCCACTTCCTATACCGTCCTCCACCCAGGGTTGTCTCGAACAGACAACCTGGTGGGCAGGATCATCCTGTGGGAAAAGAGCTAGGTGGCTGTATACCCTGAGTTGGTGATTGCGGATTGTGCAAGTAACAGGTCCTATACCAGTCTCATGGTGCACTTTTGGTTGGACACATGGTCCTGCCAACTATACCATATGATCTGGTGCAAGGATCTGTTACAAAAGGCATCAAGACGAGATTCCAAAGCACAAGATAGCGTCTAGTTTTCACTACCGTATAGTAAAACTGACAGTATCAGGGCCTTGAAGACATGTAGCTTGGTCCTTCTGCACAGGTACCAGCATCTCCAAATACCTTTGTAAAGATATTCCACGAGCCTTGCTGCCAGGCCAAACCCACCTACTGATTTCCTGGTCTGACAGCCGACAGTCATGAACTGCACTACCGAGGTATATAAAACTCTTTGTGACCTCGATGTTCTCACTGCAAACATGTGCCGACTGAACAGGATCTCCTAGCAGGCCTCCAAAGTCCTGGATCTTGATCTTGGTCCAGGAGAACTCTAGCCCCAGGGGCTTCACTTCATTGCTAAATGCATCAATAGCCACCACTAGAGTTTCCAGAGATTCTGATAAAATAACAACATCAGCAAAGTCAACCTTGAAATTGCCAGACTTACTCCACAGCGATTTTGGATAGTAGCTCTACCCAGTATCCAGTCCATGCAAGTGTTGAAAAGTGTTGGTGTAAAAATACAGCCCTGCCTCACTCCTGAACTAACAGGAAAGAAGCTCAACAGGATCCCACCACACTTTACAGCACTTTCAGTACCAGTATACAGGCTTGCTATTATCCAGTAATCCTTGGAATTCCTCTTAGTTTCAGGATATCCCGGAGTGATTCGTGATGCGCGGTATCAAACGCCTTCTTGAGATCAATGTAAGCTGCAATCAGCCCATGTCTGAACTAACGACAACACTCTACAATGACTTGAAGCACCAGGATGCTGTCTATTGTGGACTTACAATCCAGATTGCTCCACCCTCTGGTGCCTCAACAGGTGGTCTCTGATATGTCTCAGAAGGATGTGAGCGAGAACCTTGCCCAGTATACTAAGTAGTGTAATGCCTTGGTGATTGCTGCAGTCCCACTGATCCCCTTTCCCCTTCCAGAGAGGGATGACCACAATCGTCAGCATGTCAGGGTGAATGGTACCAGTCTGCCAGATGCCAGACAGGACAGCATGCAAGCCCTTTGCCATAGGTTCTCCACCAGATTTTAACAGTTTAACTAGGATGCTGCAGATACCTGCTGCTTTAACACTCTTCAGGTTGGAAATTGCCCCTTGACTTCAGTCAGGGAGGGTGGATCCTCGCTGATGGGTGGGTCTGACAAAGTTATCTTGACACTACCCACATCTAAGTTAATTGCTGGTGGATCAACTTGGTACAGATGCTCATAACACTCAGCCCAATGCACCCACACCCCAACAGGATCTGTGATTATCTGGCCACTTGCTGAGCAAACTGCAGTTGTCTGTGAGGAGGGCTTGGAGTTCAGCTTTCTCTGGGCTTGGTAGGTAGGACGAAGGTCATTTACCAGGAAATGGCTTTTGACCTCCTCTTCCAAGATTCCTGATAAACTGATGCTTGTCCCTTCTCAGCAGTGACCTACACACCAGGGAATGATGCAAGTCGTGATTCCCTGACAGTCAAGCCGCGCGACAAGCATCTGTGTCTCCTGCAAGATGAAATTCTGTATTGCTCTTGGGCATTCACCAAACATTTCTTGGACTGCATCAAGCATTTCATGCTTGCAGGTGTCCCACAGATGAACAGGCCCGAGAGTACTGCGAAATGACAGAGATAGGTTCACCAAACCCCTGGCACACTCCTCCCTCAATATGTTCACATGAAACACCCTAAAGTGCTGATCACATTAATCTATTCTGCCCAGGGATCCCTTTACAGAACTGGATGCTTCCCTTGCTGTAAATGGATCTGAGATGAAAATCCCTCCGCAGCGCGAAAACGCTCTGTCGGTATTTCATCCATGCCTAGAGCTGAAATATATTGCTGATACAAAAACTATAATATAATTACTGGTAAACTCATTACTCAGAATCTTAAAAAAAAAAAAAAAATTATATATCATGATAAAAACAAACTTAATTATTAGACACAAACATATATTGCATCAGACAACCATGTGTCATTAAACGTTTATAGATAACTTGGATAAACGTTCATTTGATTAACGAACTTAAACATCAACCCCTTCGATAGCCAAAAGCATGGAGCTCTCTTCAGAAGCTATTTACGCCTTGTTGGATAAAGTGAGAGTCAAAAAGCCGTTGTGGAACATCAGTCATACGGATTATAAAAGCAGGAATGTGAAAACAACATGGATGAAATAAGCAGTGAAGTGGACCCAGAGAGTAGCAACAATTAATCTATGATCAGTACCACAAAACTCCGATACATCCTGGAGGATCCTCCAGCAAGTGCTGCTAATCTCCTTGGCACATTTCCTGTATCACTATACCTAGTCCAACGATACGGGTCGGAACGCTGATACCAGGAGCCAGAAATCCTCAGTTTCCAGGACCTAGCAAAGTCCCGGAAAAGGAGGCTATTCTCACTGCTAGCATCAGCTCCTGAGTCATGAGGGCCGACAGACATCTCATAGCCAGCTCGATCGAAGCCAGATACCGCATTGAAGTCAACAAGAAAAATACAAATATCTTGCCGAGCACAGCTGTCACAGATGCAAGTTTGGCATAAAACTTCTCTTTCGCAAGCATCAGTAGGAGTGTACAGAGCAATAAGAGACATGAAGCTTCAGTCTCAATACCATTATAGACTGGAGTGACATCTACTACCTAGGGTTGAAGTCTGCTTGAGATGAGTATGGCTACTCCCTGGAGATGGTGGCTACCGCTGCGGCCCGACCGGTAATAAGTGTAGACACCCACACTAATCGTGCCGTTGCCAGGTCTTCTCATCTCCGAGAGAGCAGCCACCTCAACTGTGAGCTGCTTCAGCTCCTTCGACAGTAGTGGTAACTGATCGTCCTGTCGCAAAGAACGGACGTTCAAAGCCCCTACCCTGACGGCCCGCCTGAAGTTTATCCTCGGGCAATCACGGGTGGAAGCCACCTCTGCCACCCCCAACGACACTGCCATACATAGTGAGGGTTGGCTTGCTGCAGGCCCCATAATCCACCTGTGGGGGTCTCGTGGGCTATATATTAGCAAATTAAGACGGGGAAAGTCTGTCTCTTCGTTTATTCCTCGTGCATTTGTATATTTAACAACACTCTTTATATTGTTTCACTTGAATGCACTATTGTTACCAGATAAAACTCCAGCTCGGTAACTACCGTATTTATTCGGCCATCAGCACTTGGGCAAACTAGACAGACACCAAATACCACTAACAATTTCTAGAGAAAAAATGTTTTATAATCTAGCCTTGCAGTCTTTCTGTGATACCTAGGGGTTGATTTACTATTTGGAAAAAAAACCCTAAGGTACAGTACTTACTCTGTTGACCTGAAGCAGAGTTGTCTTGATTCTGAAAAAAGAACCGTCATAAATGCAAAATAAAGAGCACGTGCGTGTATGAATTCTAATGAATAATATAGAAGTGTCCTAAAACAACAAAATGAAAAGACCAGAATCCAATTGT
>NC_051397.1:21248644-21253579 GCF_015228065.2 Penaeus monodon
ATAAAATGATCATGTGTGTGAAAATATATATTCTCTCTCTCTCTTTCTCTCACACACACTCACACATACTGAGAGAGAGAGAGAGAGAGAGAGAGGAGAGGGAGAGAGACGAGAGAGAGAGAGAGCGAGAGAGAGAGAGAGGCGAGAGGAGGAGAGGAGAGAGAGGAGAGAGAGAGGGGAGGAGAGAGAGAGAGAGAAGAGAGAGGAGAGAGGAGAGAGAGAGAGAGAGGGAGAAGGGAGAGGAGGAGAGAGAGAGAGAGAGAGAGACGAAGAGAGAGAAGGAGAGAGAGAGAGAGAAGAGAGGAGAAAGGGGAGAGAAGAGAGGAGAGAGGGAGAGAAGAGAGAGAGTGAGGGGTGAATATATATATATGTGTGTGTAGTATATATATATATAATATATATAGTAAATTATATATATATAAATATTAATTATGTAAAATTTATTGATATTAATATATATGTATATATGTATATATATATACATACATATACATATATGTACACACACAAACACACACACACACAACAGACACACATACACACACACACACACACACACACACACACACAACACACACACACACACACACACACACACACACACACACACACACACACACACACGTATCATTATGCATTTATACCAAGAAATAAGTATACACATATATGTATAGATGTGTGTATATATATGAATATATATATATATATATATATATATATATATATATATATATATATATAATATTAATAGATATGAATTTCATTATTACATTTGCATAAATATACTTACACACACACACACACACACACACACACACACACACACACACACACATACATACATATATATATATATATATATATATATATATATACATATATATATAATATATATATATCTAATATATATATATGTGTGTGTGTGTGTGTGTGTGTGTGTGTGTGTGTGTGTGTGTGTGTGTGTGTGTGTGTGTGTGTGTGTGTGTGTGTTTAGAAACACAATACAGGCAACAAAAAATACAACTGTAATTTCAAACTTACTTGTTAGGACTGTTCACTCTTGGAGGAGGTCTGGTGGGCACACGCGCCGGGGGGGCATTCGGCACCTCAGATGCCCCACAATTTGTCTGAAAAGACAAAGGGAATTATACATCCAGGCATACATATTTAATACTTACACACATACATACATACACACACACATTTCCTCTTTCTCTCTCTCTCTCTCTCTCTCTCTCTCTCTCTCTCTCTCTCTCCTCTCTTTCTCTCTCTCTCTCTCTCATTCTCTCTCTCTCTCTCTCCCTTATTCTCTCTCTCTCTCCCTTATTCTCTCTCTCTCTCTCTTATTCTCTCTCTCTCTCTCTCTTATTCTCTCTCTCTCTCTCTTATTCTCTCTTATTTTCTCTTTCTCTCTCTTTCTCTCCTTCTCTTATTCTCTCTCCTCTCTCTCTCTCTAATTCTCTTTCTCTAAATCTCTCCTTCTCTACTTCTACCTCTCCCTCTTTCTCTACCTCTCTCTCATTCTCTCTCTCTCTCTCTTATTCTCTCTCTCTCTCTCTTATTTTCTCTCTCTCTTATTCCCTCCCTCCCTCCCTCTCTCTTATTCTCTTTTTTTTTATAAGATCGACCTCCATTCCTGTTACAGGAAGATGTGTTGTGAAGTGTATTAATTACAATTCACAATACATTTCATTGGCCCCGACCTCGCCATTCTCTCTCTCTCTCTCTGATTCTCTCTCTCTCTAATTCTCTTTCTCTCTCTAATTCTCTTTCTCTCTCTAATTCTCTTTCTCTCTCTAATTCTCTTTCTCTCTCTAATTCTCTTTCTCTCTCTAATTCTCTTTTTCTCTCTCTCATTCTCTCTTTCTCTACTTCTACCTCTCTCTCTTTCTCTACCTCTCTCTCTTTCTCTACCTCTCGTTCTTTCTCTTTCTCTACCTCTCGTTCTTTCTCTACCTCTGTCTCTCTCTCTTTCTCTCTACCTCATTTTGATTCAACGGAGTCTTTCGGCTTAACGCCGCCTAGATTCCTTAACTGCATTCTGATGCTACTGATCCCGTGACCATCACACTGAGAGCAGCAGTCGTTCGACACGTATCGGATATCTCTTCGAGAAATCCTGGCCGGTTTGATGGCTGCCCGGCACCGGACATATCTAATTCATAATTCGAGGGTTAGTGTTCAGTCATGTACCTGCAACCTCTTCCTCTTTTCACGATTTTTTTCCTTCTCTTATACTGATAGTAAGGCAATAGCTGTCAAATTCATAATGCTTAAGCCGCGGTCACACTCCCTTTCCATAAGGATAAGGATAATTCAGATATGCGAAGTTGAACTTCGCCCGGGCTATGATGATGAAATGACTGTGCCGACTATTGCCGACTTGATAGTGTGTCAGCTGGTCTTGACTCGACTGAGCCCTCACCCACCGTGGTGCCCAGCCACAGTTCAAACTGCTCGCGCCTGGGCGGGACGCGAACCGCCGATCTCAGGTTGAGAGGCCGACACGTTACCACTATATTAACCCGGAGGCTGCTCCTTCATACACCGCATTATCGGACGTATCCCTAAACCAGTAACCCGTCCGAAGTGATAACGAATGGCTGTTCACGACCCCGCCGGACGCCTCCTGTCCTGCGATATATAAACACTGCGATCAATCCAATCTCGAGGGAATCAGCAATAACTGGATACACGTCAGCTTTTTTTCCTTTAAAAAGAGCGAAGAGTAAAAGTAAGCAATCAACACGATTGCGAGTTAGACAACTGTATTTTAGGAAAGACCGAAGGTGGTTAATCCTGTTGTAGAAGTCTGCTAAAGTCAGTCATCTTCATCCTTCTCTTGAAGTTTTTGTGGTTTGTATTCCATAATTCCCTATTGGCCCCAAATGCTGTCAATAAGCGAATAAGCTACTTTGCGCCGATGATGAAATGTTTCCGTTCATTCGCTAACTGCATTCCGTACATGTTGAAATTAGAAAATAAGCACGATAACTATTCATAAACTAGAGAAAGTATGTTTAACTATACATTAACAATTAATGAAATAACTGGCAATAGTTATTTCATGTTCTTTGTTTCGATTACCGGGGGTCAACGAATATCGAGGGGCAAAGACCAACACGGCGGTCCTTTCCCCGTCCTTAGTTATCCGAGACCAGCCACGACGGACAGCTGGGGAATCATGACGTGTAACGTGACTACACAGCATTTTGACGGCGTAAATCCGACGGACTGCCAGTCGGATCAACAATGCGTCGGAAGAATCGGCCTTAGACATAACCACCAGTCTCATCAATTCTTCTCGGTCTTAACACCTCACATGTTCCTCGCGTCAAGGTACTCACATATTTTCACAAATGGGATAACCTGACCTGTGTTGCACTGTTTTTTTTTTTTTTTTTTTTTCTTTCTTTTTTTTCTTTTTTTTTTGTGAGTGTGAGTGTGAAAGTGAGAAGGAGAGTGCGTGCGTGCGGACAAGACAGCCTGTGTTTGTTATTTTTAAGTCTAACACCTATAGGTAAATGAAAAAGACAATCTAATGAAATCTGTAACACTTTCAATACAAATAACAAAATAAAAGAGTTGTATCACTAATTACCTTTGCTACAGCGGGTCCTTGCTGCATTATTGTCGGTGACCCTGGCAGGGGCATTGGGGCTCGACGTGTGATATCGACGGAACTCTGTTGTTCTTGTAAGCCCAGGTGGCCAGGAACAGGTGCTGGTCCACGCCGCGAGTTGTCCGTCTGGCCTGCTTGAGTCGAGCCCTTGGGAAGGACTGGGAGCAGAGGAGGCCCAGGTCGTGACATGTCTGAATTTCCTCCCAGAGTTGCTAGCGGCACTGGTCCACGCCGAGAAATATCTGGGGGTCCGCCTACTGTCTTTGGGGACCCTGCTCTTTGAATCGGCCCCCATCGTGGACCCTCCTGAGATCCCGTTGATCCTAGATGTCCAGGCAGTGATGGAGGAACTCGGCGGGCCAGATCCACTGGGCCTTTAGAAGGAACATTAAATGCTGGGGTAGGTGCTGGTCCTCTGCTCCCTGGGGGAGCTGGTGGGTCACGCCGTGGGGGATCTACAGAGGTTTGCCCCCTGGGTCCTGCTGCTTGACTGCCTCCAGAGAATGGGGGATTCTTTCCTATTCTGTTAACAAGAGTACCTCTGCCTGGACTTGGAAACCCCTTTTGGGCGGTGTGTGGAGGCACATTATTCGAGAAAGGCAGTGCTGGAGGCGACACACTGGGTTTGCTTAGTGTTCTTGGCTGTTGGTTTGGGTAACTTGGTGCGGATGTCGCTGGCGATGGTGTCATGTACAGTTCATTATCATCATTAGGATCTGAATATTTAGAAAGAAAAAAAAGATTAACGTTCAATAATGCAACTGGAGTTTTAAAAGATATGAGAAGAAAATACCGAGTATTTGAAGAGTAATGTAAAATTGAGAAAACAATACCTTCAATTTATACCATACATAATAGAAATGGAAATAAAATTTAACAAGACTGACACACAGACCTAAATGATGCAGCAATATCTATATTTCTTAAATATTTTGCGGGTAATGGTTTTCCAGTTTGTATTTTTATTACCCTAAATAACACAACGAATTATGAACTATGGTTGAATATAAAATAATATACATACATACAAATACAAATATATATCTATATATAAGCATATACATATATATAATAGATATATATATAAGATATAGATAATATAATATAATATATATATATACATATATAAATATATATATAAAGATATATACATATATATATATATATATATATATATATTGTGTGATAAATATATATATATATATATATACTAAATAAAAAATAACAAAATATAATAGAAAAAATTAATAATATATATAGATACTAATATATATGATAATATATATATAACACTATATATACTATATATAATA
>NC_051397.1:21258895-21266744 GCF_015228065.2 Penaeus monodon
CCTATAGCCCGAGGTTGGCGATCCTGGATTATGCAAGTAACAAGTCCCATGCCAGTCTCATGGTGCAGCTATCAGTTGGACACATGGTCTTGCTAACTGTACCCCATGATCCGAAGAAGAGACTTCTTACAAAAGGCATCAAGACGAGACTCCAAGGCACTTGATAGCGCAAAACTGGCAGTATTAAGGCCTTGAAGACATGGTCCTTCTGCATAGGTACCAACATCTCCAAATGCTCTTGTTGATCAAGTTTATGGCTGCTGTTGCCAGACCAATCCGTCTACTGACTTCTTGGTCTGACAGTCCTGAGATATGGACTACACTTCCAAGGTATGTAAAGCTCTCTGTGACTTCAACGTCCTCACCGCAAGCATTGATCAACTGAACAGGTTCCCCTGACAGGTCCCCAAAGTCCTGAATCTTGGTCTTAGTTCAGGAGACCTCTAGGCCCAAGGGCTTCGCCTCATTCCAAAATGCAGTAAGAGCTGCCACCAGTGACACCAGGGACTCTCATAGGATGGCAACATCATCGGCAAAGTCAAGGTCTGTGACCTTGATATTGCTCATTGTTGCTCCACATTGACTTTGGCTAGTAGTTCTGCCCATTATCCAGTCCATGCAGGTGTTGAAAAGTGTTTATGTAAGGACACAGCCTTGCCTCCCCTGAATTAACAGGGAAGAAGTTTGACAGGCCCCCACCACACTTTACAGAACTTTCAGTGTATAGACTTGCTATTAGGCCAATAATCTGTATTGGAGTTCCCCTGAGTCTCAGAATCTCCCATAGCAATTCTTGATGCACTGAGTCAAACGCCTTCTTGAGGTTGATGTAGACTGCAAGCAACCCAAGACCAAACTCACAACAGTGGTCCACATTTACTTGAAGCATTAAGATAGGCTATTGTAGACTTGCCAGGAGTAAATTCAGACTGCTCCGGTCTCCGGTGCCTTAGTAGCTAGTTGCAAATCCATTTCAGAACAATGTGGGTGAAAACCTTGCATGGTATGCTGAGCGGTGTTATGCCATGGGAGGGATGACCACACCCCTCAACAGGTCAGGGGGAATGGTACCAGACTGCCAGGTGGCAGTCAAGACTTTGTGCAAACCCCGAGCCATAGGTTCACCCCCAGCCTTTAGAAGTTCAGCAGGGATATCACTTATGCCTGCAGCTTTCCCACACTTCAGCTTGGAAATCACCATTCAAAACTCCATTAGGGTAGGAGGTTCTTCGCTGATAATTGGGTCTGGCACAAGTATTGTAATACCACTTGCATCCAAGCTAACTGTTGGAAGGGTTTACCTGTTACAACTGTTCAGAATGCTAAGCCCAACATTCACAAACCCCAACATGATCATAGATGATCTGTCCATCCACTGAGCGGACTGCAGTCATCTGCGAGGTGGGCTTAGATTTCAGTTTTCTCTGGGTTTGGTAGGCAGGGTGAAGGTTGTTTATTAAGAAATGGCCTTCAACTTCCTCAACAAGATTCCTGATGAATTGTTCCTTGTCCCTTCTCAGCAGTGTCCGAGTCCTACTTACCAAAGAGCAACACAAGACCTGACTGCCATTCAACCAAGCCTTGCAACATGCTTCAGTGGCCTCCAATGTCTCTAGGCAGATGGAATTCTGCTTTGCCCTTGGTTGTATGCCAATTGGACTCCTGCGCTGCTTCGAGTGTTTCGCACTTGAAGAACTCCCACAAAATAACTGGGTCCATCAGGTTATCAAGTTCTGTGAATTGATCAGAGACTGCCGTGGTGAACCCATGAGCACACTCCTCCTCCCTTAGTCTGTCCAAGTGAAACACCCTAGAGTGGCCACTGGAGGGACAGGGAGTTTTGAAGTGGATCCATAGGGTGGACACAACCATCCTATGGTCAGTGCCACAGAACTTGGCACTCCAGTAAACTCTACACTTCTGGAGGATCCTCCATTGTGTGCTAATAAAAATGTGGTCGATCTCCTTGGCTGTACCATGTCCAGCGATGTGGGTGGGAGTGCTGATACTAGGAGCCAGAGATCCTCATTCTCTGGGACCTAGCAAAGTCCCGGAGAAGGAGGCCGTTCTATTATATATATACTATATAATTATATATATATATAATGATGTTTTTTAGATATCTATATAATAGAAAAAATTTTTTATATGGAATATATATTATATATATATATATTATTTATATATGATGTTTATTTTATATATAGATATATATATATAAATATATATATATAATAATTGATTGTTTTATTTATAATATATATATATTATATATATATTATATATATAATAAACCCCCCCCCCACACCCCCCCCATCAATATATATTATATATAATATTATATATATATTATAGATATGATATATATAATATATATATATAATATATATGATGTATTTTATTTCAATATATATATATATATATAAATAAATATATATAATATATATTGTATTATATAAATAATATAATTATAATATAATATATATTGGATATATATGTATATATTATATATATATATATATATATAGAATATAATATATGTGTAATCTCTATATATATATATTATAAATTATAGTATATAATATCTAATAGATATAATAATATTATTTATCTATATATATATATATAATATATATATAAATAAAAAATAAACCATCATATATATATATATATATATATATACATATAATATATATATAATATAATATAGATATATATATATATATATATAATATATATATATATATATATTATATATATATAATATAAACATCATCTATATATACACATACAATATATATTAATCTATATATATATATTATATAATAAATATAACATCCATATAATATATTTATATATATTATATAGATATAGATAATATAAATATATAAATATATATATAAATAAACTCATATATTATATATATATAAAATAATCTATCTATATTATCTATTAATATATATATATTATTATATATTATATATATAGTATATAAACATCATTAGATATATATATAATAGAGATATATATATTAAAAATTCCTATCTATATATATATATATATATATATATATATATATATATGGGTGGGTACACCTACTACTGGTTGGGCCACATCGATGGTAATCACCTCTAGGGAGTAGCCATAGCCAGCCGACTTCAATCCTCGGTAGAGGTAACAACAGTTGACGAGTATATTATGGCATTGAGACTGAAGCATGTTTTTGGCTTCATGTCTTTTATTGCTGTGTACAACTCCTACTGATGTTTGCAAACTTGATATGGAAGAGGTGTTCTATACCAAACTCACATCCATGGCAGACAATTGACCCCAGCGAGATATTCGCATTGTTCTGGATGACCTCAATGCGGTATCCGGCTGCGATCGATCTGGTTATGAGATATCTGTCGGCCCCCATGGGGGTGTGGGGCTTCGGGAGCCTGAAATCCCATCAAGAAACGGCCTCCCTTCCCTCCGGGACTTTTGCTAGGTCCCCAGAGAATGAGGAATCTCTGGCTCCTAGTATCAGCACTCCCACCCCATACGCTTGGACATGGTACAGCCAGAGGAAGATTCGACCACATTTTTATATAGCACACATGGAAGGGAATCCTCCGAAGTGTAGAGTTTTTACTGGAGTGCCCAAGTTTTTCGTGCCACTGACCATAGGAATGGTTGTTGTCCACCCTATGGATCCACTTCAAAACGCCCTGTCCCCCCCTCCGTGGGCCCACTCTAGGGTGGTTTTTCACTATGGACAGACTACTGGGAGGAGGGAGTGTGCCTCATGGGTTTTTGTCACCCCCCCACGGCAGTCCTCTGATCAAGTTCACAGAACTTGATAACCTGATGGGACCCAGTTATTTTGTGGGAGTTCTTCAAGTGGCCGAAACACTCGAACAGCGCAGGAGTCCCATTGGCATACACCAAGGCAAAGCAAATTCCATCTGCCTAGAGACATTGGAGGCCCACTGAAGCCATGTTGCAAAGGCTTGGTTGAATGGCAGTCGAGGATTCTTGTGTTGCTCTTGGTAAGTATGGACTCCGGACCACTGCTGAGAATGGACAAGGAACATTCCATCCAGGAATCTTGTTGAGGAAGTTGAAGGCCATGTCTTAATAAACAACCTTCACCCCTGCCTACCAAACCAGAGAAAACTGAAATCGAAGCCCACCCTCCCGGCAGATATGCGTCCCGCTCAGTGGATGGACAGATTCATCCTATGGATCATGTTGGGGTTTGTGAATGTTTTGGCTTGCATTCATGAACAGTTGTAACAGGTCAAACCTCCAACAGTTAGCTTTGGGATTGCAGTGCGTATTCAATACTTGTGGCAGACCCGTATAATCACGAAGAACCTCCTACACTAATGGAGTTTTTGAATGGTGGATTTCCAAGCTGAAGTTGTGGGAAAAGCCTGCAAGGCATAAGTGATATCCCCTGCGGACTCCTAAATCTGGGGGGTGAACCTACTGGCTCGTGGTTTTGCACCGTCCCCTTGGAACTGCCCACCTGGCAGAGGTCTGGTAACCATTCCCCCCTGACCTTTTGAGGGGTTGGTCATCCCCTCCCATGGCATAACACCGCTCAAGCATAACCATGCAAGGTTTTCACCCACATTGTTCCTGAAAGATTTTTTGCAACTAGTACTAAGGCACCGGAGAACCGGAGCAGTCCCCCTGGAATTTTACTCTGGCAAGTCTCAATAGCCTATCTTAATGCTTCGTAAATGTGGCCCACTGTTGTGGTTTTTGGTCTTGGGTTTGCCCTTTGCAGTCTAAATCAACCTCAGAAAAGGGGGGCCCCCGTTTGACTCCAGTGCATCAAGAATTGCTATGGCGGAATTTCCTGAGACTCAGGGGAACTTCCAATACAGTTCTTGCCATATATAGCCAAGTCTATACACTGAAAGTTCCTGTAAAGTGGGTGGTGGGGGCCTTTTCAAACTTCTTCCCTGTTAATATAAGGGGATGCAAGGGCGGTGTCCCCCCCGTACATAACACTTTTCAACACCTGACCAGGTACTGGGATAATGGGCAGGAACTACAGCCAAAGCAAGTGGAGCACACATGAGCAAATTCCAAGTCCACAGAACTTGACTTTGCCCGATGAATGTTGCCATCCTATGAGAGTCCCTGGTGTCACCCACTGGTGGCAGCGTTCTTACTGCATTTTTTGGAATGAGGCGAAGCCCTTGGTCCTAGAGGTTCTCCTGAAAACCTAAGACCAAGATTTCAGGACTTTGGTGACCTGTCCAGGGGAACCTGTTCAGTTGATCAATGCTGTTGCGGTGAGGAACGTTGAAGTCACGAAGATCTTTACATACCTTGGAAGTGGTAGTCCCAGATCTCCGGACTTGTCCCAGAACCAGAAGTCAGTAAGAACGGATTGGTCCTGGCAACAGCATCCATGACTTGTACACAAGAGCATTTGGAATGTTTGGTTAAACCTATGCAGAAGGACCGCTTCTTCCAAAGCCTTAATACTGGCCAGTATTTGCGCTATCAATTGGCCTTGGAAGTCCCCCTCGTCTTGATGCCTTTTTGTAAGAGTCCCCACTTCTTCGGATCATGGGGTAACGTTAGCAAGACCATGGTGTCCCACTGATAGCTGCACCATGATACCTGGCATGGGACTTGTTACTGGCATAATCCAGGAATGCCCAACTCCGGGCCTATATGGGTCTACTACCTGCTTCCCTACCCATGGGAGGTTGTCCTCTGGTGGTTGCTAGACAACCCTGAGTGGGAGGCCCGGGGGAACAACCCAGGAGACCCAGGCTTGGGCACTTCCGAGCCTTCAAAAGGTATTTGAATGAGCGGGGGGCCTCCTGGAGATCATCGGGAGGGACTTGTGTGGGAAAAGCAAAAGGGTGGATTTTGGCACGTCCCCCTGCGGCATTAGCCCCTTATGATGATGCAAAAATATTTTTAAATTTGAAATAAATAAAAAAAAAAAAAAATATTAAAAATAACAAAAATAATATAAAAAAAACCCTATTATAAATTTTAAAAATTTAAAAGTATATAAAAAATATTGTAAAATTTATAAAAAAAATAATATATATAAAATATAAGAAAAAAAATAAAAATTATTAAAATTTTATAAAAAATATAAATATTATATATAAATATTTATAATATATATTAATAAATTATATATAATATTTATATAATATTATTTTTATATTTATATTTATAATTATTTTTAAATATTATATAAAATTATAATATTATAAAAAATTTTCCCCATAAATATACTTTAAAAATGTTATATATTTAAAAATTTAAAAATTTTTTATAAAATCCTTGGACTAATTCCCCCACCATCAGCTTTCCACCCCTCTCGGGGATTTTTAACCCTTTTTGCCAACGGCAGGCAGTAGTACTCCCAGGCCCCTGTGGTTTACTTTTTAATTTGTTTTACACATAGATGGTAAAACTTGTACAAGTCCCCAAGACCCCTTACAGTACTGCCGGGCCCGCCGTTCCTCCCTTCGTTGTTTACGAAAAATTTTAGTTATTTTTTTTGCTTTTACTAATTTTTTTATAACTTTTATATTAATTCTAATGTTTCCAAAAAAAATAACAACAGTATTATAGCACTAGTAAACAATTCGTTTTTCCCCAAAAAAACCAAAAAAGGGAAAACAGGTTAAGGGGCCCAAAGATCTACTAATTGACTCCCTTTGTAGCTAAACACTAGCAGAGCCTCTATGGGCAGAGACATTTCATAAAAAAATAAAAAATGAGCACAGATTTTCCATTTTTTATTAATTTTCCCCGTCGGGATTGGGTTAATTTTTCCCCTTTCCCTAATTTTGGTTTTAGTCCATGTTTTGATCCATGGCTAAATTAAAAAAAAACATTAATTAAAAGGGTTTTTTTTTAGAATAATGGGAAGGGGGCCCTTAGTCTGTACGTGGCCAAGGCTTTTAATCCCTAGACTGAACATTGTTAATTCCCCTTTTGCTAGATGTGTGTTGTTTTGAGTTTCCCTAGGTTATAATTTGTCCCCTACCCCTAGCGCTTCGCCTTTACATGATCTGTTTTTTTTAATTGAACTTAAGTACTGGCCATGATCTTTTTCTTTTTCTTGTTTTATAATTAGTCTGACTTTTAGGGTTTTTTCTATTCAGATTGTTTTTTTGAGCTTTTTATTTAAAGATTCACTGAAGAGAAAAAAAATTTTCTAAAATCTTAAAATTATTTTAAGATTAGTTCTATTCTGATATCCTCAAAACAAATATAAACGTTTTGGTGAATGGTATTTCCCGTCTAACCTTTTTTTAATTTTTATTTTTTGGTTTTTGTTTTGGGGTTTATGTTGCTGTCCCATCTTTTCCCTATATCTTCTAATATTTTACAATGTAACTCCTCTACTGCCTGTCTTTGAATGAATTCTAGTAATCCTGGTATTTGTAAAGAATCAAGTGCCTTTTCCTAGTTGATGAATGCCAAACACAGGGGCTTCCTATATTTGTATATATTTTTTTTATTTGGATGAAACACAGGGTGTTTTTTAAAAATTCCACCGGCCCCGCCTTTTTCTAGGGTGGTTGAATCCCAATGTCAAGTGCAAGATGTAAAGACTTTTGTGAACAGTTTGTAAGTAACAGAGAGGAAGCTTATGGGTTGGTAGTTTTTAGATCCCATTTTTATGTATCAAAATAATTGTTGCATATTTACAAGCTTTTGGAGTTTTTCCATTGTGAAGGCTTTCTTAAAAGGGTAGTTCACGTTGCAAAATCTATTTTTTTTTGTGTGTGGTGTGTGTGGGGGTGTGTGGTGTGTGTTGTGTGTGTGTGTGTGTGGTGTGTGTTGTGTGTGTTTTTGTGTGTGTTTTGTT
>NC_051397.1:21271166-21278666 GCF_015228065.2 Penaeus monodon
CACACACACAAACAAACCCCACCACACACACACACACCACACACACACACACACAAACCAAAACACCACACAACACACACACAAAAAAAATATATACATAATCTTTACATATATTTAATACTATATAATAAAATAATAATTATATATTATATTAATAATTTTTTATGTATACAAAATACAAAAATATATTATAATATATATATATATACTTTTATATATATATAAATATATATATATATATATATATATTATATATATATATAATATTAAAATATAAATAAAATATATATATATATATAATATTATATATTATATATATATATTTACAGTGTTGTGTGTGTTACAATTAAAGTGTACACACAACACACACACCCACACCCCACACACACACACACACCAACTAATATTTAAAACATATAATATATTATAAGGAAAATTTTATTTATTGATTTAGATAAAAAATAAATATATACAAGAATATTATACAAAATATTTAAATAAAATATTAAATAAACATATGTAATATATATTATACATATGTATATATTAATATTTAAAAAAGTAATGATATTTTCAATATAAAATAAATTAATATTATATATAGATATAAAAATTATAAAATATATAAAAATATTTTAAATAATAAAATTAATAATATTTATATTAAATACCCTATATATATATATATATTAATTTATAATACAATTAAAATTATAATAAATATTAAAATCAATAATATATAAATAATTTTAGAAAAATTTTTTAATATAATATAATATAAGATATACAATATATATTATTATATTATATATTATTAAAAAATTTTATATAAATAAATATTATTAATTTTATAAAAAATAAAATAATATATTATAAATTTTTTTTTTATAAAAAAAATATATATTTTAATTAACAAAATATATTAATTTTATTTATAATTCCCCATATATTTCTAAAAAATATATATATATAATACTAAAATATATATATATATAATATATTAATATATAAATAAAAAATTTTTTTTATATAACCAAAATTTTAACCAAAACACCCCACACAACCCCACACACACACACACACACACACAAATAAAAAATAAAAATAAATAAAAAAAAAAATAAATAAATAAATATATATTATAATATATATATTATTTTATACAATATATAATTAAAATTTTTAAAATTTTAATCTTATGTTTCTATATTTATTTTTATATAGATTTATTTAATATATATTATAATATATTATTTTTTAAATATATAAATATTTTTTTTATATTTTAAATATGAATAATATTAAATATTATATAATAGCTTCATATTATTATATTTTTTATATATAATATTTATAAATAATATTATAATATTTTATATTATAGATAATATATCAAAAATTTTATATTTTTTAAAAAATAATAGCATTATAATTATTTACATTATACAATTTTATTATATATTATATAATTTAATATTTTAAAAATTATTTAATATGTTTTATATACATACATAAAAATCATAGTATAATATATAAAAAATATTTCTAATATATAAAATGAATATAAAATAATTATAATCCCCACAATAATATAATATGATATTATATTTTATATTTATTTTAATTTTTATATATATAATAATTATTATTTACATATCATATAAAATTTTAAAATAAAATATTATATATATTTATTATATATATATAATATTTTAAATACATATACATTAATCTAAAACCTATACATAAAAAATCAAAAAAATAATACATACAAATACTTACACCACACAAATAATAATAAATATAATTTTTATCATTATTATTATTTTTCCATTTCATGGCATAATTAGAACCACAATCTTTATCATTAAAATAATTTAAAAAAAAAAAAATAAATAATGATTATAAAAATGAAAATAAAATAAAAAAAAGGGGTTTTGATAATGGTTCCCCTCTACATGTCAGATGATTCAGTCATCATGCCTAATCCCTATAGACCAGGGGTTTTCTTAACCTTTTTAGAGTAAAGGATCCCTTTACGAATTTGATGAAAAATTGGGGACCACCTCCAAAACAATATCCAAAATATAACTTGGAAAAAAAAGTATAAAGTTAAAAAAAATAATACAATAAAAAAAAAAAAAAAAAAGTACATAAACTATTATAAAATTCATTTTTTTCTGATCCTAAAAAACCCTCCATAGACCCTGCAAAGGGGGCCCGGTTAAGAACCCTGCTATAGACAAAAAAGAAAAAAACTTTGTCCTTACCCGCAACACTGGTTTTTATTTGGAAAAACTGACCTGAAAATAAGAGAATTTTTGTAATAGTTAACTTTTTTTTTTTTTTTTTATACTTTACGAAAATTCGCTGTATTAATACAATGCAAGGTAGTTTTTTTAATCACTTGAAAATGACCCAAAAAAAAGTGGTTGATATTGAATGTTTAAAAACACAAATATTCCAAAAAAAAGTGAAATTTCTGAGAAAAAAAAATCATCATTCTGTGTAAAAAAAAATAAATTTTTCATTGGGAAAAAAATTCAAAGTTTACATATTTATACATAAAATTTAAATAAACATACTAACTATAGTGTGTGTGTGTGTTGGTGTGTTAAAATTTTCCCAAAATTACATATTATAGAAAATATTTATAATACATACATATAATATTAATATATATATATATATATATTATTATATATATAAAATTATATATATATATATATTATATATAAATACCACACAAAAAATATATACACAAACATACACACATGTATTGATATACATGTATATATATAATAAATTATAAACAAAAATACACACGCGTGTGTGTATAGATATTATGTATATATATGTGTATATATATACATGTATATATATATATATAATATATATATATATATAATATATACATAATTTTATATATAATTTTACATAATATAATATATAATTATATATATATATACATATATATATAAAATTTTACATATATTATAAAACATATATATATATTAAATATATATAATACATATAATATATATAGACAAAATAATAATATAATTAATATATATATATATAATAATATATGAACAATATATATATATAAAAATATATATATATAATATATATATATAATATAATATAAATAATATATATAATATATAATATTAATTATTATAGAAATATATATATATTTTTTTATATAGATATATATATATAATTATATATAATTTTTATTAAAAAGATATATATATAAAATTATATTATTATAAAAAATTTAAAAAGGAAAAAATTTTAATATATTATTTATATTTTTTTTTTTTTAAACGGTAGGTTCAGTCTGAGCCGCCTGGTCACAGCATGATACTAAGTTTTTCATGTTGTTATGCTCGGGTGGTACTGATAGGGGGCCCCAGTTCCTTTTCCCCGGGAGTGCCGGTGTTTCCCTTTTGGGAATCTTTCCTATTTTCGGGGTTGGGACCACATGATTGGGCTGGCTTGCCCGCACATGGCAGGTAGGCAATCGGGTGAATTCCTTTTCCCAAAGGAAAAACGCCCGGCCCGGTGACTCGAACCCTTTAACTCAGATTGCCTCATGAAGTCTGAGTCCGATACTCTAACCATCCCGGGCCCGCGCGGGCCTTGACGATCATGGGCTTTCCAATTTTTTTTGGAAAATTTGAGCATGGTTTGCATTGCCCCCCGGGCCTTGTTTTTTTTTTTTTTTTTTTTTTTTTTTTTTTTTTTTTTTTTTTTTCGAGTCACCATCTTATTTACCCGGCACTGACTTGGGCTGGCTTGGCCGCCCAGTGGCTAGGCGGGCAATCGAGGTGAAGTTCCTTGCCCAAGGGAAACAACGCACCGGCCGGTGACTCGAACCCTCGAACTCAGATTGCCGTCGTGACAGTCTTGAGTCCGATGCTCTAACCATCGGCCAACCGCAGCCCAATATGTATATATATATATATATATATATAAAATATATATATATAATATATATATTCTTTTCTTTTAAAAGGTAGGTTCTGTCTGAGCCGCCGTGGTCACCCGCATGATTTCTTAATTGTAGTTTTCATGTTGTGATGCTCTTGGAGTGAGTACGTGGTAGGGTCCCCAGTTCCTTTCCACGGAGAGTGCCAGTGGTAACTTTTTTGGTAATTATTCTCTCTTATTATCCGGGGGTTGGGACCAGCACTTTTACTTGGGCTGGGTTGGTCACCCAAATGGCTAGGGAGGCAATCAAGGTGAAGTTCCTTGCCAAGGGAACCCAAAGCGGCGGTCGGTGACTCGAACCCTCGAATTCAGAAATTTCCCTCGTGACAGTCTTGGGGTCTGACGCTCTAACCATTCGGCCACCGGCCTTGACGATCATGGGCTTCCATTTATTTTTTCTTAGCAATTTTAGAAACGGGGGGTTTCCCATTGCCTTCCGCCCGTGTTTTATCGAGTCACCCATCTCTATTACCCGGCACTGACTTGGGCTGGCTTGGCCACCCAGTGGCTAGCAGGCTATCGAGGTTTAAGTTCCTTGCCCAAGGGAGACAACGCGCCGGCCGGTGACTCGAACCCTCGAAAATCAGATTGCCATCGTGACAGGCTTGAGGGCCGACGCTCTAACCATTCGGCCACCACGGCCCATAATATATATAAAATATATATTATATATATTTTAAATATAATATATATAATATATATGGTGTGTGTGTGTGGTGTTGTGTGGGGTGTGTGTGTGTGGGTGTTTTAATATAATATATTATATATCTATATATATATATATATTTTTCTATATATATATATATATAAAAACACACACACACGCACACACACACACACACCACACACACACACCACACACACACACACACACCCCACACACACACACATCACACACACACACACAAATGCAAGTTTTTATTTATTTTTATATTTAACAATATGTACACATATATAATATACATAATTATAGATATAATTATATTATATATAAAATATATATACACACACACATATATACTCCCACACCATACAACACCACATAAAGATGTATGTATATACTAATTTTAATAATATATATATATATAATATATAATATATATATATATATATATATAATATATATATATTAAAACTCCACACACATAACACACACATAAAGATGTATGTATATACTATATAAATATATATATATATATAATATATATAATATTTATATATTAGATAGATAGATATATAGATATATAGATATATAGATATATAGATATATAGATATTAGAATAATATATATATAAATATAATAATATATATAATATATAATTTTATATATAAATATATATATATATAAATATATTAATATTATATAATATACTTACCATACATACTTTATAATAAAATATATACATATATATATATACCTACATATACACACATATGTGTATATACATGTATATATATACATAAAAATACATATATACATATACACAAATATACAAATATGTATGTGTATTGTCTGTCTGTCTGTGTATATACATATACATATATACAAATATCTAAATATATACATATATAATATATTTACACCAACCTTGTGTATTGTTTTGTTATATCATATATATATATATATATGCATATATATATATATATGTATATTCTATATGTATATATGTATGTATAGCTATCTATACATATATATACATGTATATATATGTATAGCTATCTATACATATAAATACATGTATATATACAAATACATGTCATATATATATACACAAAAATATGCATGGTATGTGTTATGTATGGGATATATATTATATAATTATTATACACACACATATATATAGATAATATATATATAATATTTATATATATTATAAAATATATGCTGTGTATTTTATCTTTCATGTGTGTATATTGTGTATATATATATATATATTTTATATATATATATTATAATATAATATATATATATATAAGTTGTGTGTGTGTGTGTGTGTGTGGTGTGTGTGTGGGGTTTGTGTGTGTGTGTGGTGTGTGTATGTATGTATGTAGTATGTATGTATGTATGTGTATGTTATGTGTATGTGTATGTGTTGTGTATGTATAGTATAGGTATTGTATAGTATTGTATAGTATATGGGTTTTGTATATGTATATATGTTTTATATGTTATTAAATAACAACCTCCCTGACCAGACTCGAAACCCAGTGTCACTCGGGTATGGAAACCGGAGGCCAGTGCTAACCACATGCCACAGCCCCCTAAAAGGAGTGTGCAATATGGATCTTACTAGTCATAGACATTTCTGTCTATCATCTTGAGTAATGACAGCGAAGTTTACCCACCCCCGTGGGGACTCGTGGAAATTGATTAGCTTCAACCTAAGTCAGATGTCCTGAGGTATATCTTGAAAAGGAATAATGCAATGCCGCATTGATATCATAAATAACAACCCCCCTGACCAGGGACTCGAAACCTAGGTCACTCGGTTGAAACCGGAGGCATGCTTTAAAAAACCCATGCACACGACCCGACCCGGAGTGACCCAGGTTTGAGTCCTGGCAGGGAGGGTTGTTTTATCGTTTAATCGGCATTGCATTATTCCATCTTTCAAAATATACTCAGGGCATCTGACTTAGGTATTGAATTTCAAAATAATTTCCACGAGTGCCCACGGGAGTGAGGTAAAACTTTGCTGTCATACTCAAAGGGATGAGTAGACAGGTAAGTCAGGCATAGTAAGATCCTAGGCACCTCTTTAGTGGGTCGGTGCATGTTGGTTAGCCACGGCCTCCCGGGGTTTCAAAAACCCGGAGTGACCTAGGTTCGAGTCCTGGTCAGGGAGGGGTTTTTATTTTTCGATATCAATGCGGCATTGCATTATTCCATCTTTCATAGAATATACCTCAGGACATCTGACTTAGGATTTTAATTTCTAAATCAATTCCACCGAGTGCCCAACGGGGAGTGAGCGTAAACTTCGCTGTCATTACTCAAGTATGAGTAGACAGGTAATGTCTATGGAGCTAGTAAGATCCTAGTTGCACAACTCCTTTTAGTGGGTCGGTGGATGGTTTGGTTAGCACTGGCCTCCGGTTTCAACCCGGAGTGACCTAGGTTCGAGTCCTGGTCAGGGAGGGTTGTTATTTATCGATATCAATGCGGCATTGCATTATTCCATCTTTCATAGAATATACCTCAGGACATCTGACTTAGGATTTGAATTGCTAAATCAATTTCCACCGATGCCCACGGGGAGTGAGCGTAAAACTTCGCTGTCATTACTCAAGTATGAGTAGACAGGTAATGTCTATGGAGCTTGTAAGTCCTAGTTGCAAACTCCTTTAGTGGGTCGTTGGGCATGGTTGGTTTTGCACTGGCCTCCGGTTTCATACCCGGGGTGACCTAGGTTCGAGTCCTGGTCAGGGAGGGTTGTTATTTATCCAATCAATGCGGCATTGCATTATTCCATCTTTCATAGAATATACCTCAGGAAATCTGAC
>NC_051397.1:21283666-21292448 GCF_015228065.2 Penaeus monodon
TATTGGTGCAAAAATTAAATTTATACTTTGATATTATTTATGAAATCGATCACTGGTAACCAGAAATGTCTTATTAAATGGATTCTTCTCTAATCAAACTAATTCATAACCAAATATTTGATAAAAAATAGAACAAACAGTTGACTTTCCACTTTTTTTCTTTCATAAATAATGCAGTAGATATATCCCGATTTCGACATGTACATCCTCTTTGTAAATGACACTGACCTCATGTGTATATATACATGTACACATTTGTCAGCACACATGTACTCATTGTAGACACTCAAAAACACATACATTAAGAACCAACAGTCTATGTTGTCTAGGCTAGGATTTAGCCCTTCCCACAAGGGCTACTCTTTATATGACTTGGGAATCAATTAGTATATCGTCATACAACGGGAAGCAATCGAAAGACAAATAAATGCATTTTTTCAAAGCAATCAGATGACAAAGTTTTATTCACAGAAAGTTGAAAACTAAACTGAAACACTGGGGCGGTATTCACGACAGGTCTCCGAAATTTGACCTTTCGCGAATACTGCCCATGATTTTTTTAAACAAATCTAGGATTTTTAATTGCATTTTTTTTAACAATTTCCCATTTTGTTTTATCACTGGAGGGCCATAAAACATTCTCCTGCCTTTTCGTGGGTATAAATTTGAAGATTTTTTTTCTTAACCTGTTCGAACGAAAACAGTCGTCATTTAGACGTTCTTGATGATTATGCTAATTTTACATTTTACAACACAAAACACGTTTAGAACAGCAGTAAACAAGAAATGTGTATGGGAAAAATAATGAAAATTACGGACAGTCCCCGTAACACGACGTACGAAAGTCATTAAAAACTGAGAAAGAGAGAGAGGGAACAAAAATACACAGACTGCATCTTAAGGCAAATTATAGAAATGCCTTGAATCAACACTTCTATCAAATTCATGAAAATATTCCTCTGTTTCGGGCTGAATGAGGTGTACTTTAATCCTACTTACATCATGACTGGCGTTGACTGAATCTTGTTCAGTAATGTCATCAAATTCGTCGCTGGACCAGCCATCATCGGAGTCAATCACGTGCACCCACTCGCTGCCGCCCTTGGCTTGCTCCGCCGCCTGGCTGCTCGGAGGCGGCCGACTGGCAGGGAAATGAGGCGGCGGCTGATATCTTGACCCAATGATGTTGCTAGTAAAGAAATAAACATATATATATATACATAAATATGTAAATAAGCGATATCCAGTGCTTCACTAATGGAATTAACTAACATAGGCATGGAAAAAAAGAATAAGTAAGTTGCCTGTCGTTTAGCCTTTTAAAGAGTAACTTCAGTCTTAGTTTTTGGCCTTTCTTCGTATGGTGATGCCGAATCTGCAGAGTCAAATAATTCGTATAACCGTCCAGTTTGTACTTTAGATTTTTTTAAATATAAATATGTATCTGCTACTGCAGTGATGTGGTACACACCAGAACATTCAAGTTCTGGAATTTGTGTATGGTTACTCATTTACATTCTGGAGCAGTCATAAAACGGAGCATCTACTTAATTCTTCGAAAACTTACTTTGGCTTTACTACATATAACGTGAACTACATATATTTCACTTTTAATTATCGAGTTACTTTTGCTTTTATAAAACCCTGTTAAAACAATACATTTGGAAAAATTACTTCTGAAAATTACGATAATTTACACATATGTTGCTTCATTCTGTTTAGATATAAAAGTGATATCATTTCATGGCATTCTGTCAATCTAATATTTATTGACACCAGAAAATACTGTTACATACTACTTACATCGTTTGCCGAAAGCATAGGGAAAGGTACATGTCCTCCTTAAGATTAGGGAGTTGGTAACTTGACCTTTATCCTCCCAGCGTTCCCATGTGGGAACATACTTTTGAGATTTTTACTATTTTTTTTTTACTATTTTCAAAACTGTTAACATCCTCGGATACATCATAGGGACAAGATCTGACAGCATTCAGTTACTCAAGATCTTGGTCTTTGCACTTGGCATTGCACGCTTCGAATTTTTTTTGCCATTTTTAAACATTGTAATAACTAGATTTAGAGAGCACCAAATGGTTAACTCATTTACTACATAGAATTTTTTGATTAAAGTCATGTTTGACCAAAGTGAAGGAGTGGTATCATAATAACAGAAATGTAATCAAATAAAAGTAAAAGAGAGGACATGAATTAGATAGTTCCCACAAGGGAACACCAAGTTTTTGTTTAAAAAATATTACCGAAGATATATTTCACATACACCTACTTTCACACACACACAGACACACACACACACACACATTGAAGAGGACAGTTCCCGAGATGGAAACGTTGTAGCACTTGCTCCTGACAGTATCGATCAAAATGTTGAAAGTGATATTGAGGATGCCAATGACAAGATGATTAATGATGAGGAAGCGTTTGAATCGTTCGTTCGTTAGAGATTTGCGAAGTTCTGGCTTCGCCCGGGCCTTCATACATATGACCCGGCCCGTATCAGCTATTTATGGCTGTCTCATTTATTTTCGGCACTCTATGCTTACCGTGTGGCGGCTGTTGTGGGCGGTCCTTTTCTCAGAAATTATGTGTGCTCACAATTCTGTAAGTAATGTACCAACGTGGCGTTTGGCTCACCGTCTGGCTCATGTTTGTGTTCCTTGGTGTCTAGATGACCTTTGAAAGGAACTGAGCTGCCATTAGATCAATTCGTGATTCCAGGGGGAGAAGGTATGCACTTCATGAGGAGGTTGAGGGCCTTCGTCCACCTTGGGACACCAGAATGATCCTGGCAGCTTCATTTTGACCTGTCTCCAATTTTACTCTTAATGAGATAGATAATCAGGGAGACCGATAGATAGTCCACAATGGGACGGATGGCATGTACATAGAATGCTCCTATGAGTCTACCAGTAATTGCTCTCATAACAGACAATCTTACTTTGGTTTGGTCAACCAAGTACAGGACCTCCTTTTTAAAGGAGAGGGTCCAGTCAATCATTACCCCAAGGTATTGGAAGACCTGGACACATTCTAAGTCCATTCCCTAGATTCTCAGACTTGTGCCTTGAACATTTTGTCTCAGAGCCATGGCTTTGGATTTGGCTGCAGAGATCTTTGATCCTGTCCTACAACACTCCTCAGATACAAGGTCCAGACAGCGCTGGGCTTTACTTAGGCAGTGTGCTCCAGCGGAGATGATTGCGAGATCGTCTGCATTGGAGATGATCTTGCATCCTACTAGAAGGTGTATGTTGAAAATGCAGGACATAGACTGAGGACCCCACCCTATGGTGTTCCATTTTTTAGTGGCATGTGCTGTGATAGGTGATCCTGAAATCTGACTTTGGCTGTTTTGTTCCTGAAATAACTCACCTTTCCTCTGATTCCCTTCTGAATCAGGGTCTCCTGAATAGCAAGAGGATTGGCTATTTCAAAAGCCTTCTCCAGGTCTAGGAATATACCACAGAAGTGATAGTGCTGATTGTGCTTAAGAGCATGGCTATGCTGTGTGCTGTGCTCATGCCCCTTGTGAACCCATGGAGGTGTTCATGTGGGGGTCCCATTTTTGTCGGTTTAGTACCATTCTCTCGGCCGTCTTGCCCAGACAGCTGAGGAGAGACATAGGGCTCTTTTGGTTTTAGGACAGGAGCTATCTCTCTCTGGAGTACAGTGGAAGTTTCCCAGGACTTGTTGATGAGTTGCAGGATGTAAGCTCACCTGCTAGTCCTAGGTGGGAAATAATGGGGTACAAGATCCCATTAGAACCTGGGGCTGTGCAAGAACTGTTTTCGTAGGTTTATCTCAGTTCCCTCAGAGAGAAGATAACATTTGCATTATTGGGTTTGGCTGCCCTTTCTCTGATATGAGCAAGTCTGCCTGGTTGTAGTTGTTGGTTTGCCCTCAGTTCAGCTGTCAGACTGCTGCTACTTGTTCTTGCAGAAAACTTGGCACCAGTTTGTTCCAGCCACTTTTCCTGCCTGACTCTTATGGCAGTTTCCTTGGCATCCCTGACTGCTTCCCTTATGAGGGTTAGGTTGACAGGGGATCTTTGCCTTCACAAATGTTTTCTACACATATTCACTCTGTGGTTGACTTCCTTAATTTTGTCATTAAAGTACCATAACTCCTGGACCATGGCCGAGTTTCAGGTACAAGTCTGTGAGGCTGCTTATTTTATGGCACTGATAAGTCTGGCTTCAAGCACTTCCACATTTTCACTCTGCGGAGATTCACTGCTTCTAAGACAGTGGGCCAAGGCATTGTGAAAGGTTTGCCAGTTGGCCTCGTCTGTTTTCCAATTTGAATTTGCTTATGGCATTTGGGCTGGGCCAGCATCCATGAGGGTAGTAACGGTGGCATAATGGTCACTTGTGACAGTCTCATCGACACACCATCTAATTCTCTCTGCCAGAGCCACAGTGGCCAGGGTGAGATCTAGGACCCCTCCTTTGGCTCTTGGCTGTTGAGAAGAGCGATCTCAGGGAAAGTCTCCAGCACGTTGGCTATGTGATGGCCTGCTGCATCTGATGCCCTGCAGGGAGCCAGGATGGGGTGGTGTGCACTGAAGTCTCCCCTATGATCACTCTGTCTTGTGCTGCAGTAGCACAGACCTGGCTGATGTCTAAGCTGCTACAGCTTGGCTTACTGTACACATTGTACAGCTTGAGGGGGGCCCCAGCAAAGTGAATCTCAATGGCAAGAGATTCAACATCGTCTCCACAATGCGGTGCATCGGCTACCGCGACACAAGGGATTGTTGCTCTGACCAGGATGATCAAGCCTCTTTTGCCAGCTGTGCTTGGCAGCATGAAGAAATGATACCCTGAGGAGCGAAGAGTCCACTCTATTGATATTCCTTGATCGCACTATTGTGTGGAGGATGGTATTCTTTGTATTAAAGCCATAGATGTTCCACTGTAGTACACTTAGATTGTGTGTCATGATGTTACTTGGTGATAGTTACATCAGAGACGTCTTTGTATTCAGATTCAGATTTTGTTATATTGGAATCCGACAACTCCATGGGTCCACTGGGAGGTGGAGAGCCTTTGGTAGCTTTGACTTTTATGAGTTTAGCTTTTCACACTTTAGGCTTTGTCTGATTTTACCTGGGTGGCCTGGGTTAGAGTGGGGAGTCTCGTCCTAGGTTGAGGGTGGGGCTGCTTTGGCTCTGTTCAGCTTCCTCCCTTTCAGGACTGAAACAGTCTGGGCCATTGCCATCATGGCGACTGTGACTGTCTTCTTTGCCTCCTCACTCAACCTCCCCAAAGTTGTTGCTACTGCAGTGACTACAGCAGTCAACAGCAGATTCATATCTTCCTCATCACATAAGAGATTATCGTATCTTGGGAAGGCTTTTGCCGTGCTCTTTGAACCTTTATTCCGTGGTTCTTTTGTGTGCACATTTGAAATGGTTGGACACTCCTTTTTAATGGAGATATCCGTGTCGGCTGTGGAGGAGCTTCCTTCCTTTTAGGAGGTTGGGAAGTCTTTTCTCTTTTGTTCTGTCCCCAGGCAGGAGTGCTTGGGGGAGTAGGAACAAAGTCTGGTCGCTTTTTAGCAAACTCTTGTCGCCTGAGAGCCGCCTCTTTCCTGGCAGAGCAAGCCAGGCTCCAGCCATGATGCCCCTTGGCACAGGTGGGACATTTGGCTCTTGTGTCCCTTTGGCCTTCTTTGTGTGTCTTAAGGCACACCTTGGTGTTGTGTTCCTTGCTACAAACCCCACATTTAGGCTTGGCCTTGCAGCTAGCCTGGTGTTGACCGTATCTTTGGCACTTAAAGCACTGAAGTGGCTCAGGAACATAGGTTCTTAGGCTGAAGATACCCCAGTTACCCACATCAAGGGTAGTGATTGGGGATCCTTTCAGGATCACCAGGACTTGCCTGGTTGGGCTCTTCCCTTTCGACATTCAGGAAGCCTCCACGACCTGTGGTTGTGACATGATCAGATCCACATCATACAAAAATGAGAAGCCAAGTACCACCATCCTGACTCTCCTATTGTCGGGATTTAGTGGCAAGACACATACTTTCCTCCTATCATTAAGCTCCTTGGTTTCTTGCAGGAAATTCAGGGTAGCTTGGTCTTTGGGCATAAAAATCATGCCCTGGTCTCTGGCAACTCAGATTGACAACCGGATTTTTCTCTGCATCTCCAATGCTCTTACCAACTGGTAGGTATTCTCGAAGCCTTCAGGTTTAGAGGGAACCTTGAACCGTGGGAAATGCCTAAGGGTCCAGACTCTCCCTCAGAGTGTCTCTAGCCTGGGTCGTTTCGGATCGCCCTTTCGGCTTAAATTCTGGGTTGCAGTCGTGGGAGCAGCAGCTATTTTTAGCTGATCTCGTGTCCATTTTAGCAGCAGGTCTGACAGAGTCAACCTGTGCTCTTGATTTTCTCTTGCCACTTGAAGGCATGCATGACTAAAAAGTGACTGCCTGGTCTGGGCCTTGCACAGGTCGTCATCATTATCTCTATTTTGTGTGGGGTTTGTAAGAATATTTGCCATGAAATAAGCAGTCCTTTCATCCTCTCACATCCCCACCCACCACCGAGTCCAACAGGGGGAAGCTGTATGTTAGAACTAATGTCTAACAGCCACAGGGTGGTGAGAGGATATACGCAGCCAATGGCCGTTGTACCGCCACTCACGGGACCAGTGTGAGTGCCAACAGCGACATTGACTGCTTGACCCTAGCCTCCCGAAGGAGAGCAGCCGATTGATCTGACCGGGCCAAGATTAGATCACCCGTCTTGCTGGAATAAGAGACCGAAGAGGCGTGTTGCTAACTGCAGGACGTACTCATGCACAGCATCGCTCAACCTCCAGGACTCCCATCTCTACAGTGCACAGGGATGCTACGAACGGCAGACACGTGGGCAGGTGTGAATGCCTGGGGAGAGACAAGAGGGATGCCCTTCCACCTATAAGATAGACATCTTGTTTGGAACAGCATTTAGCATTTAGGTGGCGGTGAAACCGCCACCTAAATGCTGTATCACCTAAGAGAGGGAGCTCTAGTCCTGCACCTCAAAGATGAGGTTCCAGTGGCAGGACCACTAGTGAAGCGTTTGAAGTAGCGGAGAAGTGGATGTGGATGATATAAAGTTGCCAAAAATGAGCAAGTGGAAGAGTCATTTCCCAGGTGGGAAAGAGGATTCAGCAAACGTTCTGTTTGCTCAAGTCTGTAGCTCCATAAACACATGCTGGTCAAAGCAAGATAACAGAATTATCGGCTGATTTTCATTACGGTGGTCTTGGTCATAACAAGTAAAGCTGTAGGCAAGGAAGATGTGCTGTTTGCAAGAAATTTGCAAGATATCAAGTGTAGAAAAGGCCTTGTCAGACTGCATTTTGACAAGGGCACAGGTTGTGGAACAATTGATCACACCGAATCCAAATAATAATAGCATAGTAAATACAATAACATATTTTGTTTTTTGTTCTCACTTTCCCAGAGAGTGAAAAAATGCTTATAACATTTACTGATTTCCATGTTACAAAAAATACAGGAAACGCGTGTTCATAGCGTTCCCACATGGGAACTGTAACTTGTAGTTTTAATTGTAACTTGACACTTCTTTGTTCAATTGCAATTTAATTTTCAACGGATAAATACTTCAGTCTTTCCATCAAATTTGACTGAATTTTCTCAAATATTACTCTACCTGGGTGATAAAGTTAATATCTAATGTTGAACAGGTAAGGAGCGATTTTAAAAGGCCATTGGTATAACAGAAGGTAAACAATTCAACTATACATGGCGAAAAAAGTCTGTATCTCTATGAAAGGTCTACAATCAGGGTGAACCATCCTGAATACATCCCTGGTATGTATAATTTCATTTTTAATTAACAACATAGGAAAAAAATCTAGCCATGAAAACTTACTCTATGGTCAAATTTTCTTCTATAATTTTCCGGAAAATAAGAGTATCATGGTTTCCGTACACTGGGTCGTCATCTCCATCAATGCGAAGCCCTTCTAGGGATTCAAAATTTCCATACACCGGATCAGCTGCCATTGTTCACAGCAACTAAATGATTAATATTCTGGCATAATTCTAACGCTGCTCTATAAAATTATACACTATTTAAGAACTGCAGCGTGGCCCAGTCAATCTACACTCAACAAATGAACTAGTAAGTTAAGAAGCCAAGAAACGCCGGTGCTGCCAAGGGGTCTTAATATCTTATCAGGCAGGAAGGACTTCCCCTAACGTCGGCGCTGCCTCATACGCTAGGCCAGTACTTCACAAGGTCTAGAAGCACTTAAGAAGAACTTGATGCTTCATAGAAAGTTGGGCACGAATTTCAGTTAAAAGGAGAAAGGGAGGGAGGAGCAGAGGAGACAGGGCGAAGGGTGAGAGGGGGAGAGAGTAAGGGAGGAAGATACAGAGAGGGAGAACGGAAAAACGGAGGTGGGAGGCAGGGAAGCAAAGAGAGAGGGAGAGAGAGAAGAGGGAGGGAGGGGTGGGACGGGAGAGGGAGGGAGTTTACACATTGTTATTTTCCGATTCCTCATTCTGATTCTATCATAAACCACAAGCGTATATAGTCATATAAGGCCTTTGGATATGTTGGTAAGAAAAAACAAACACACACGTGGTGTGTGTGTGTGTGTGTGTGTTGTGTGTGTGTGTGTGTGTGTGTGTGTGTGTTGTTGTGTGTGTGTGTTTGCGTGTGTGGTGTTTGTGTGTGTGTGTGTTGTGTGTGTTGTGTTTTGTGTGTGTGTGTTGTGTGTGTGTGTGTGTGTGTGTGTGTTTG
>NC_051397.1:21292548-21297548 GCF_015228065.2 Penaeus monodon
TCATCGGAGTCAATCACGTGCACCCACTCGCTGCCGCCCTTGGCTTGCTCCGCCGCCTGGCTGCTCTGAGGCGGCCGACTGGCAGGGAAATGAGGCGGCGGCTGATATCTTGACCCAATGATGTTGCTAGTAAAGAAATAAACATATATATATATACATAAATATGTAAATAAGCGATATCCAGTGCTTCACTAATGGAATTAACTAACATAAGCATGGAAAAAAAAAGTAAGTTGCCTGTCTAAACGTTTAGCCTTTTAAAGAGTAACTTCCGTCTTAGTTTTTGGCCTTTCTTCGTATGGTGATGCCGAATCTGCAGAGTCAAATAATTCGTATAACCGTCCAGTTTGTACTTTAGATTTTTTTAAATATAAATATGTATCTGCTACTGCACAGTGATGTGGTACACACCAGAACATTCAAGTTCTGGAATTTGTGTATGGTTACTCATTTACATTCTGGAGCAGTCATAAAACGGAGCATCTACTTAATTCTTCGAAAACTTACTTTGGCTTTACTACATATAACGTGAACTACATATATTTTCACTTTTAATTATCGAGTTACTTTTGCTTTTATAAAACCCTGTTAAAACAATACATTTGGAAAAATTACTTCTGAAAATTACGATAATTTACACATATGTTGCTTCATTCTGTTTAGATATAAAAGTGATATCATTTCATGGCATTCTGTCAATCTAATATTTATTGACACCAGAAAATACTGTTACATACTACTTACATTGTTTGCCGAAAGCATAGGGAAAGGTACATGTCCTCCTTAAGATTAGGGAGTTGGTAACTTGACCTTTATCCTCCCAGCGTTCCCATGTGGGAACATACTTTTGAGATTTTTACTATTTTTTTTTACTATTTTCAAAACTGTTAACATCCTCGGATACATCATAGGGACAAGATCTGACAGCATTCAGTTACTCAAGATCTTGGTCTTTGCACTTGGCATTGCACGCTTCGAATTTTTTTTGCCATTTTTGAACATTGTAATAACTAGAATTTAGAGAGCACCAAAATGGTAACTCATTTACTACATTGAATTTTTTTCTGATTAACAGCTCATGTTTGACCAAAGTGAAGAGAGTGGTATCAATAATAACAGAAATGTAATCAAAATAAAGTATAGAGAGGACATGAAATTAGATAGTTCCCACAAGGGAACACCAAGATTTTGTTTAAAAAATATTACCGAAGATATATTTCACATACACCTACTTTCACACACACACAGACACACACACACACACACATTGAAGAGGACAGTTCCCGAGATGGAAACGTTGTAGCACTTGCTCCTGACAGTATCGATCAAAATGTTGAAAGTGATATTGAGGATGCCAATGACAAGATGATTAATGATGAGGAAGCGTTTGAATCGTTCGTTCGTTAGAGATTTGCGAAGTTCTGGCTTCGCCCGGGCCTTCATACATATGACCCGGCCCGTGTCAGCTATTTATGGCTGTCTCATTTTATTTTCTGGCACTCTATGCTTACCGTGGTGGCAGCTGTTGAGGGCGGACCTTGTCTCAGAAATTATGTGTGCTCACAATTCTGTAAGTAATGTACCAACGTGGCGTTTGGCTCACCGTCTGGCTCATGTTTGTGTTCCTTGGTGTCTAGATGACCTTTGAAAGGAACTGAGCTGCCATTAGATCAATTCGTGATTCCAGGGGGAGAAGGTATGCCTTCATGAGGAGGTTGAGGGCCTTCGTCCACCTTGGGACACCCAGAATGATCCTGGCAGCTTCATTTTGGACCTGTCTCCAATTTTACTCTTAATTTTGGATTTGCGGCAATCAGGGAGACCGATAGATAGTCCACAATGGGACGGATGGCATGTACATAGAATGCTCCTATGAGTCTACCAGTAATTGCTCTCACGACAGACAATCTTACTTTGGTTTGGTCAACCAAGTACAGGACCTCCTTTTTAAAGGAGAGGGTCCAGTCAATCATTACCCCAAGGTATTGGAAGACCTGGACACATTCTAAGTCCATTCCCTAGATTCTCAGACTTGTGCCTTGAACATTTTGTCTCAGAGCCATGGCTTTGGATTTGGCTGCAGAGATCTTTGATCCTGTCCTACAACACTCCTCAGATACAAGATCCAGACAGCGCTGGGCTTTACTTAGGCAGTGTGCTCCAGCGGAGATGATTGCGAGATCGTCTGCATTGGAGATGATCTTGCATCCTACTAGAAGGTGTATGTTGAAAATGCAGGACATAGACTGAGGACCCCACCCTATGGTGTTCCATTTTTTAGTGGCATGTGCTGTGATAGGTGATCCTGAAATCTGACTTTGGCTGTTTTGTTCCTGAAATAACTCACCTTTCCTCTGATTCCCTTCTGAATCAGGGTCTCCTGAATAGCAAGAGGATTGGCTATTTCAAAAGCCTTCTCCAGGTCTAGGAATATACCACAGAAGTGATAGTGCTGATTGTGCTTAAGAGCATGGCTATGCTGTGTGCTGTGCTCATGCCCCTTGTGAACCCATGGAGGTGTTCATGTGGGGGTCCCATTTTTGTCGGTTTAGTACCATTCTCTCGGCCGTCTTGCCCAGACAGCTGAGGAGAGACATAGGGCTCTTTTGGTTTTAGGACAGGAGCTATCTCTCTCTGGAGTACAGTGGAAGTTTCCCAGGACTTGTTGATGAGTTGCAGGATGTAAGCTCACCTGCTAGTCCTAAGTGGGAAATGATGGGGTACAAGATCCCATTGGGGCTGTGCAAGAACTGTTTTCGTAGGTTTTTCTCAGTTCCCTCAGAGAGATGATAACATTTGCATTATTGGGTTTGGCTGCCCTTTCTCTGATATGAGCAAGTCTGCCTGGTTGTAGTTGTTGGTTTGCCCTCAGTTCAGCTGTCAGACTGCTGCTACTTGTTCTTGCAGAGAACTTGGCACCAGTTTGTTCCAGCCACTTTTCCTGCCTGACTCTTATGGCAGTTTCCTTGGTATCCCTGACTGCTTCCCTTATGAGGGTTAGGTTGACAGGGGATCTTTGCCTTCACAAATGTTTTCTACACATATTCACTCTGTGGTTGACTTCCTTAATTTTGTCATTAAAGTACCATAACTCCTGGACCATGGCCGAGTTTCAGGTACAAGTCTGTGAGGCTGCTTATTTTATGGCACTGATAAGTCTGGCTTCAAGCACTTCCACGTTTTCACTCTGCGGAGATTCACTGCTTCTAAGACAGTGGGCCAAGGCATTGTGAAAGGTTTGCCAGTTGGCCTCGTCTGTTTTCCAATTTGAATTTGCTTATGGCATTTGGGCTGGTCCAGTATCCATGAGGGTAGTAACGGTGGCATAATGGTCACTTGTGGCAGTCTCATCGACACACCATCTAATTCTCTCTGCCCAGAGCCACAGTGGCCAGGGTGAGATCTAGGACCCCTCCTTTGGCTCTTGGCTGTTGAGAAGAGCGATCTCAGGGAAAGTCTCCAGCACGTTGGCTATGTGATGGCCTGCTGCATCTGATGCCCTGCAGGGAGCCAGGATGGGGTGGTGTGCACTGAAGTCTCCCCCTATGATCACTCTGTCTTGTGCTGCAGTAGCACAGACCTGGCTGATGTCTAAGCTGCTACAGCTTGGCTTACTGTACACATTGTACAGCTTGAGGGGGGCCCCAGCGAAGTGAATCTCAATGGCAAGAGATTCAACATCGTCTCCACAATGCGGTGCATCGGCTACCGCGACGCAAGGGATTGTTGCTCTGACCAGGATGATCAAGCCTCTTTTGCCAGCTGTGCTTGGCAGCATGAAGAAATGATACCCTGAGGAGCGAAGAGTCCACTCTATTGATATTCCTTGATCGCACTATTGTGTGGAGGATGGTATTCTTTGTATTAAAGCCATAGATGTTCCACTGTAGTACACTTAGATTGTGTGTCATGATGTTACTTGGTGATAGTTACATCAGAGACGTCTTTGTATTCAGATTCAGATTTTGTTATATTGGAATCCGACAACTCCATGGGTCCACTGGGAGGTGGAGAGCCTTTGGTAGCTTTGACTTTTATGAGTTTAGCTTTTCACACTTTAGGCTTTGTCTGATTTTACCTGGGTGGCCTGGGTTAGAGTGGGGAGTCTCGTCCTAGGTTGAGGGTGGGGCTGCTTTGGCTCTGTTCAGCTTCCTCCCTTTCAGGACTGAAACAGTCTGGGCCATTGCCATCATGGCGACTGTGACTGTCTTCTTTGCCTCCTCACTCAACCTCCCCAAAGTTGTTGCTACTGCAGTGACTACAGCAGTCAACAGCAGATTCATATCTTCCTCATCACATAAGAGATTATCGTATCTTGGGAAGGCTTTTGCCGTGCTCTTTGAACCTTTATTCCTGTGGTTCTTTTGTGTGCACATTTGAAATGGTTGGACACTCCTTTTTAATGGAGATATCCGTGTCGGCTGTGGAGGAGCTTCCTTCCTTTTAGGAGGTTGGGAAGTCTTTTCTCTTTTGTTCTGTCCCCAGGCAGGAGTGCTTGGGGGAGTAGGAACAAAGTCTGGTCGCTTTTTAGCAAACTCTTGTCGCCTGAGAGCCGCCTCTTTCCTGGCAGAGCAAGCCAGGCTCCAGCCATGATGCCCCTTGGCACAGGTGGGACATTTGGCTCTTGTGTCCCTTTGGCCTTCTTTGTGTGTCTTAAGGCACACCTTGGTGTTGTGTTCCTTGCTACAAACCCCACATTTAGGCTTGGCCTTGCAGCTAGCCTGGTGTTGACCGTATCTTTGGCACTTAAAGCACTGAAGTGGCTCAGGAACATAGGTTCTTAGGCTGAAGATACCCCAGTTACCCACATCAAGGGTAGTGATTGGGGATCCTTTCAGGATCACCAGGACTTGCCTGGTTGGGCTCTTCCCTTTCGAGATTCAGGAAGCCTCCACGACCTGTGGTTGTGACATGATCAGATCCACATCATACAAAAATGAGAAGCCAAGTACCACCATCCTGACTCTCCTATTGTCGGGATTTAGTGGCAAGACACATAC
>NC_051397.1:21302548-21307548 GCF_015228065.2 Penaeus monodon
ATATATATATATATATATATATATATACATATATATACATATATATACATATATATACATATATAGACATATATATACATATATATACATATATATACATGTATATATATACATATATATATATGTATATATATGTATATATATGTATATATATGTATATATATGTATATATATATATATATATATATATATATATATATATATATATAAAGTATATATAAACACAAACACAAACACAGTAACGTGTACACAAAGATGAAAAGGGAAACAGCCACAGTAGTAAATGAAACTAAACCGTAACGTTTCGAACTCTTCTTGAGTTCCTCTTCAGACGAATAAACCGAAATGGATCAAATCATCCATTTCGGTTTATTCGTCTGAAGAGGAACTCGTGAAGAGTTCGAAACATTACGGTTTAGTTTCATTTTCTACTGTGGCTGTTTCCCTTTTCATATATGTGTGTGTATATATATATATATATATATATAAATATATATATTATATATATATATATATATATATATTGTGTATATATACATAGATATATATATATATATATATATATATATATATATATATATATACATACAAAAAAAAAATTCATGTATACACACATGAATAATACATACATATATATATAAATAACATAATAAAAAAACTGATGTATATATATGTATATACATTTACATAATATATATATATATATATATATATATATATATATATATAATATATATAATATATTTATTTATTCATATATGTGCATATATAAATATGCACATACATATGTATATGTGCATATTATATATTCACAAGTACATATACATATTTATATATATATATGTATGTGTTTGTGTGTGTGAGTGTGAGTGTGTGTGTGTGTGTGTGTGTGTGTGTGTGTGTGTGTGTGTGTGTGTGTGTGTGTGTGTGTGTGTGTGTGTGTGCATATGTGTGTGTGTGTGTGTGTGTGTGTGTGTGTGTGTGTGTGTGTGTGTGTGTGTGTGTGTGTGTGTGTGAATATGTGTGTGTATGTGTGTGTGTATAAAAGGCTATCATCCTTAGTACAATGGTGAACAGAGGGTAGTTATACTTGTTAACAGCATTCACTCTTTATTGCTAAGAGTTGACACACACAGTATAAGAACACGAGACATATCTAGTTATACGGGTAATCGCGGTATGCGAGTCGCAGCCAGCTCGCCCGGAAAGGGAGGTGAGATATCAGATGTGACCTCCGACGTCGCTGAGCGAAAGGTTATATTTGGGACTTTTGGATCCATGTGGAAAACAGCCACATGGTCCACTGGTAACCGAAATAGAATTTTCCACATCCTGTAACAGAAATAGAATTATCCACATCCTATATTGCTCGGCCACCTACTCGCACCTCGCCCTCGAGGCGCCTTCAAGGGTGAACTAACTTGGCTGGTCATCTCGTTCTCGTGCGTTGTCCTGGTACATCTTTGTGGCTGCTCGACCCTGTCGTCCTCATCCTCCTGGTCCTCGGTATAATCTGTCCATCCTCGATGTCCACACGTCCTCGAAAGTCTCGCACAGGTCCTCCTTGACTTCGTCTAGACTTCCTTGTAGTCCTCGTCCAGGCCTAACTCAGCAGCATCCTCATCCACACATCCTCACAGATCTCGTCCAGGTCCTTTTTGGTGGCATGCTCGTCCTCGTCCTCGTAATCTTCATCTGGATCTACGGTGCGGCATCTCGGGGCGGCTGATACCTGCGATACGAGCTCCTTGAGTTTACCGGATCTGCAGGCGTCTGCCAAGCGTCGCCTATGCACAGCATCCTGGGGCGACTGGTACCTGCGGCAAAGGTGCTGGTTTGCTGGATCTACGGAGAGTCCAGCTGGCAACGCCCGTCTACTACACTGGGACAGATTAACACCTTTTCTGACGAAAATCTTGGTCCGCGGGCCTATGGCGATCTTCGATGACGTCCTTCCCACGGCATCCTAAGGTGACTGGAACTGTAGCAGGTTCTTCGGTGCCATGTCGGTCCGACTGCAATATATAGTCAGGGAACCAGATCATACACGTAAGGGCCAGAGTAAGAGAAAAAAAAAGGCAACAGAGAAGAGAGGGTGTTAACTACCACTAGCCGGTGATTTTTAAAAATTTGTGTTTTTTTAATGTTGGTTTTAAATTATTTTCGTCTTTTTTTTTTATTTTGTGTTTTATTCTCACAAAGATAAAGAAGAAAATTGAAGAGGGAGATGTCAGTAGCAGTCCGCGTGGACCTGGCTTGAACTACCAACCGTCTCTGATAGATATGAGAGTAAATAAGAGATACGACCTTGGCAACCCGCAAGGATTTACTTGAACCACAGTCGTCCCACAGAGAAGAAATAGATGTAACTTGTACATCATGTACAAACCACTCGACACGAAAGACAAAATTGCGGGCTAAAAATATACACCATAAGTCACTAAGACAGCAACCAACCGTATTAATGAAAAGGGTCAGTGTCTTTTGTCCTGCGTGTATGAGTGAGGGGAAGGTGTGTATGTATGCATGTGTGAGTGACAGCTAGCGTTAATGAGGGAAAGCGAGAGTGACTTCACACAGAGAATGAATCACATACACGAATATTAACGTTCACTATAACAAAACTGAAGTACATTAGCAATGCTAGCTATTTAAGATTATTTCAACTACCACATTGAATTCAACATATAATGATATGTGACAGAATGTATGCATGAATGAATGGCGACATGAAAAAATATTCGCCAACTTTTTATCAAGCAAATCTTCTCAGGGTCAGAAATATGAACTACCGAGGTACAAGTCTAGCTTGCGAGTCAGACTCCAATAAAACTTATTAAATACCCAAATACTGTATATGACTGAAGCGACTCAAGCCAGGAATATAATAAACCTGCTCTCTTCTGCGTATCTGTGTTGGGTGCTCGCAAAATTCCCTAAGGATACATAAATTTTCACGGATCACATAAACGCTTGGGGTGTACCCAAAACATGCAAGCGACTTGAGGAGGGTGAGAAAGGTGTGATTAATAAGCGAATAATGATTCTAGCTTAAACCCTAGTCTACATTAATTTAAAGGACATAACCCCGGGTCACACCGACTCAAAAGGGAGCCGATCGTACGAATAACTTCGGTTATTG
The DNA here is from genome assembly GCF_015228065.2 of Penaeus monodon. Lineage (NCBI taxonomy): Eukaryota > Metazoa > Arthropoda > Malacostraca > Decapoda > Penaeidae > Penaeus > Penaeus monodon. The sequence goes on from NC_051397.1 coordinate 21,305,691, forward strand.
TATCTACTTTTGAACGACGAGCCAGATCTATTAGGCGTTTACGCAACCCCGGGGCAATATCGGGCAAAACCTGTGCATTATGATATGGGGGAAGATCCTACGCTATATTCAAATAATACAATTTAATTGAAATTGCGTTACATGCCTTGTTCTAGCGCCGATAGAACGTGTAACCAAAAAACAATGTAACAATGCTATGGTTGATTCCCAAGGCGTCAACAAAAAAACCAAACCCAAAATTTCAGGGGGAAAACCCAAACTGTCAATTTGAAACCTTCCCATGTCGCCAACCGAGCGGGAAAAGAGAAAGTGAGGTCAGGGCGAGACGGGAAAAAAACCTTTTTCTAATCCAAAGTGACCACAACGAAAGAAAAGGGCGGTCAGATTGGGGGGTGGGGAGGAAAAAAGAAATGATATTTATGATAAGATAAAATCACGAAAGCGGTTAAATTTGTTGCAGAAAGAAACAATATAAATCTCTAAAAACGAGAGAAAATAATTAATTACTTAACTAACGAATGGTATTCATGTTTAATGACCACATACTCGATCGCACTGAAATGCGATCTGAGGTGAAGGAATAGTGTGAGAACGTGCCATTTGCTGTCATTAGCACCTTTTAACCCCAAAAAAAAAAAACAACGGCTTAACACATTTATGGGAGAAGAAGGGAAAAGAAATAAGAAAAGGGGCCCAAACGTGTACTTACATGTTTTTTTTTTTTCTTAGCCATGTCTTGAAGCGGTCGAGCAGATTTTCTTCGGGGGTGGTGTGTCCGTGTTGCATGCCAAAAGGATGCAACGGCCCTCGCTGCCACCAGACTATAAAAGGCTATGCGTACTCTAGTACAGTGGCTGACAGGAGCACAAAACACACGTAAAGGGTGAACACACGCTACGACAATGCTACGACTTGTCTAAAAGGGTAAAAGCACAGCGCGGAGGTCACTGTCAGCCCGCCCGGAGGGAGGCGAGGGCTGACCTTAGCGCGGTGGTAGCTTGACACTAACTCCCGGTCAAACGAGGTGAGATATCAGATGTGACCTCCGCCCTCGCTGAGCGAAAGGTTATATTTTGGGGCTTTTGGATCCCGTGGAAACACCACGTGGTCCACTGGTAACTGGAATGAATTTTCCCATCCTGTAAAAGAAATAGAATTATCCACTCCTATAGTGTGTGTGTGTGTGTGGGTGTGTGTGTGTGTGTGTTTTGTTCGGGGTTTTGGTGGGGTTGTGTGTGTGTGTGTGTGTGTGTGGGGTGTGTGGGGTGGGTGTGTGGTATGTGTGTGTGTATTGTGTGTTGTATGTTGTGTGTATGTGTTTTGGTATGTGTGTGTGTTGTGTATGTTGTGTGTAGTGTATGTGGTGTGTGTGTGTGTGTGTATTAGTGTGTGTATGTATGTGTGTGTGTGTATGTGTTTTGGTGTGGGGTGTGTGTGTGTGTGTGTGTGTGTGTGTGTGTGTGTGTGTGTGTGTGGTGTATGTGTGTGTGTGTGTTGTGTGTGTGGTGTTTTGTGTGTGTGTGGTGTGTGTGTGGTGTGTGTGTGGTGTGTGTGTGTGTGTGTGTGCATCTATCTATCTATCTATCTATCATCCCATATATCTTATTTCCCCTCTCTCTTTATATATTATATATATATATATATATAAAATATATATATATTCTATAAAATATAAAATATATATATAATAATATATATATATATATATTACAATATATAAAAACATATTATACAATATTTTTATTATATAATAATATATAGTAAAATAATTATTATATATATATCATAACATATATATACATACATAAAAATTTATATATATAGTATTATATATAATCTATATATCTAATAATATATA
>NC_051397.1:21313554-21316054 GCF_015228065.2 Penaeus monodon
AGAGAAACCACACACACACCACGCACAACACACACACACACACACACCACACACACACACACAAGGTAGCCAACACATTTAAGTACATATATATATATATATATATAATATAATATAGCAAAATTATAATATATATATATATTATATATATAATATATATATAACATGCATATATATTTATGTATTTATATATATATGTGTGCGAACATAAACGCTCGATAGTTTATGTACGCATTCACGAAAATATTCAACGTTTGTGCCCCTTTTCTATACTGTATATTTCTATATCTCATAAAAGATAGAAAGTACAGTATAGTAGGCATATAATGTACAATACTCGGTCCCATGAATCATACACGTATATATCTATTTAAGTATTAAATTAGGGTAAGAACAATCTATCACCAACAAATTATTTCTCCCGTAAGCTAAAGACAACACTAATGAGGTTAAATACTGTTACAAGCTAATCTTTTAGGCTACAACAAAGTTTCAGGATGAGGAAATCCGGTATAAATCTAGTCGTCGGCAACTGAGGGAATGCCAAGGGTGTGCCCATACCACAACGTCCAGATCTTCGTCCAGTTAGGACTGCCTTTTTCTCGAGGAAAAAAGTGTAATTCAAGCCCGTTCGAAATTCGCATATTAATGGTAATTTTTTTTTTTCTATTACCCCTTCCGTTCAGAATTACTGTACCTTCAGTGTTGGTGATTATTTAGTTATAGAACCGAAATATATGTAAATGGAGTATAACATAGGGTGAAAATGATAATGTGAGCTCGGTATACAATCCTGAGTACCTGGGTAGCAAAGGAGTTGAGGAGTTTCCTGGGAAATGAATGGCCCGGAGTAAAGCCCTCCAGAGCTGCCTTGGCTTCGGCCTCCGGCGCTGCTGCTACGAGGGCGGCGCTCCGGGCTCAATTTCTTAGGTGCACAATTAAGGGATTTAGCACTTTTTGCTGGACTTCTAACCGAGAATTTCAATAAGTGTAATAATGATTGTGTGAAAATTATTCATTTCTATCGAGTGACAACTATGGAAAAGGGAATGGATGGGTCATTACCATCAGACCCATTCCCAGGTCGACCCTGGGGAGAGCATCCGAGTGAAGGATACAGATCGGAGATGCTTTGCACATAAAGTGTAAGATTCCTGATGTCACTTTCCCTATGATAAAATTTCTGGTATCTATTGTGAACAGACTGACATTAACCTCAAACTTCAATTCAGAATGAAAGTTCTTTGTAGTGTCAGAGGCATCTCAGCTGATTGTTGAAGTGATTAAATACTTTCCTAATTATTGGGATTAGTTGCACTTTGTGATTAGTAGTATGTTACAATTTACCTTACCAATAAGTTAAATAACATGCAGAGTGGTGCATGTATTTGCCTTGAATTAAACTTATATTCAGGAAGTTGGGGCACATGCAGATAAAATTCTGTCCTTGCCATCCAATGCAACCATATCCTCACAAAATTATATTTGCATTGGTTGTCAAAATATTCACATAAATAGGTTATACAGCTAAAGACCTAGAATATATTGGTAAGGAAGTGGCAGAATTAATAATGGGCAAATATTTTATTTTAGCAAAAGACACAGTGAATCAGGTATTTGGTCAGATATGGTAACCAGTAAATTGTTATCAAACAATTTTTTTCAACGGTTTGAGTTGCCACCACAGCATATATTGTTTTCACTTTGGTATGCATGGCAAAGGAGAGATAAAATTTGGGAGCACTGAATGGACTTAGGCTATGTGCTGCATCGTCTGTGATCGTTTTCCTTAACTTGTTGTGTTACCGTTCTTGTCTGCAGGTTGTTTCTTGTACAGATAACTGCAACTTTTTGTCCTTTACAAGAATGTCATCTTCACTTTTCCCTTGCTGGTGCCTTTATATGGGAAAGATTAGTCTGTTAACCAAATTTTAGCTTGCAACCCATAGGTTAAGAAGTGTCATTCTAGGTAAACATGGCAAATGCCTGGATTACATTGATGATATGTATAACAGATGATCTAATCTCTGCTTTGAAGGGTATAGGTAAAGTTTTGACTAGCCGTCTTTAAAACGGAAAATAATATATGCAAATGATAGAGCAAATTGAAATTTACCCTTTGAAGCACAATTGCTGGACGTCATGATACTGATTTTTTTTCTTAGCATCTAGTCATATTGCATTCATATTTATGGTACTTGTTACCAATAATGACACACCTTCCAGAGATGAAGTCCCAAAACCAGGGTATCCTGTGAACCTGAAGATCCAAACTTAACCTTTCCTACCTTCTGTTTGTTCCCTAAACAGGGGGGCAACACCCTGTACCCCTCCTCTATCAGCACTTTGTGCCATCTTACAAAAAATGCAACATTAAGAACTTTGGCTGTGTTAGGGTGTTGTGGATTTAGTCTCTGAGTGGTGATATGTAGTAGATAATTTTGTCATTTCACAGTAAATAGGAGGGTTGCTGGTGTACCTGTTTTTTTTATTACTCTTT
>NC_051397.1:21336269-21351269 GCF_015228065.2 Penaeus monodon
TCGCCCTGATTTCTTATTGCAGTTCCTTGGCATCCCTGACTGCTTCCCTTAGGAGGGCTAGGTTGTCAGGGGTTCTTTGCCTTTGGAATTGTTTTCTGCACATGTTCACACCGTGGTTGGCCCCCTTAACCTTGTCATTAAAGCACCAGGCGTCTTAATAACTCCTAGACCCAGGGGGAGTTTTAGGTATGGTCTGTGAGGCTGCTTGATTTATGGCATTGATAAATCTGGCTTCAAGCACTTCCACATTTTCACTCTGTGTGGGGGTTCATTGCGTCTAAGACAATGGGCCAAGGCATTGTGAAAGACTTGCCAGTTGGCCGTGTCTGTTTTCCATCTTGGATTTGCTTGTGGCATTTGGGCAGGGCCAGCATCCATGAGGGTAGTAACAGTGCCATAGTGGTCACTTGTGACAGTTTCATCGACACACATCTGATTTTCTCCACCAAAGCTGCAGTGGCCAAGGTGAGGTCTAGGACTCCTCCTCTGACATGCGTTGGCTCTTAGGTATTGAGAGGAGCACTCTCAGGGAATGTCTCAAGCACATTGGCTATGTGATAGCCTGCCGCATGGGGTGCCCTACAGGGAGCCAGGATGGCTATGATCACTCGGTCTTAGCTGCAGTAGCACAGACCTGGCTGATGTCTAAGCTCCTACAGAATAGCTTGCTGTACACATTGTACAGCTTGAGGGGACCTCCGGCCGGGTGAATATCAACAGCAAGCAACAGCAAGTCTCCACAGTGCAGTGCATCTGCTTGTGTGGAGAGGGGATTGTTGCTTTGACCAGGGTGATCAAGCCTCTTTTGCCATCTGTGCTTGGCAGCATGAAGACAAGATACTCGAGAAGCGAACATTCCTCTCTATTAATGTCTCCTGGAGCATGACAGTGTCAGTGTTCCTTGATCGCACTATTACAAGGAGGATGGTATTCTTTGTATTGAAACCATAGATGTTCCAATGTAGTATGCTTAGATTGTGTGTTATCATGCTACTTGGTGTTAGTTACATCAGAGACGTCTTTGTATTCAGATTTAGATATATCGGAGTCTGACAACTCCATTGATGAAGTCCTCACTGATTAAGGGATCTTCATCTGTTTTTGGGCTGTTTGTCAGGTTATTCACGGGTCCATTGGGAGGTGGAGAGCCTTTAGTAGCTCTGACTTTTGTTAGCTTGGCTTTTCTGATTTCAGACTTTGTCAGTGTGTCTTTCTGTAAAAGTCTCAGGATTTTAATACAGTGGCTAGCAGGGGTAGCCATAGATGTTAAAATGGTTTGACTCTTTATTAATGAAGAGTTCTACACAGTGAAGGGAGCACACAAGATAATGTCTTGGGTAAGTACTGATCGGCCATTCAGCCTGGAGGCTGATGGTGTGGTGATCTGTGCACGGTGACTGCTGGGCACGAACTGAGAGGTCAGACAAGGTCAGATAAAATCGACATCTAAGCCCTCACTGAGTTATTGGTTCTTAACTTCACCTAGAGCCACGTGGTCTATTGTCTAATGGCTTAAACAAATTGTCCTTATGTACACGCCATATTGCTCAGCCACCTATTCACGCCTTGCCCTCAAGGCGTCTTAGATTGGCCTCAACTTTGCCTGGTCCTGATTGACTGGTCATCTCGTTTTTGCGTGCATTGTCCTTGGTCCATCTTCGTGGCTGCTCGTCCTTGTCGTCCTCTTCTTCCTGGTCCTTGGTGTAATCTATCCATCCTCGACGTCCACATATCCTCGAAGGTCTCACACAGGTCCTCCTTGATGGATTCTAGATTTCCTCATAGTCCTTGTCCAGGTCTAACTCGGTGGCGGACTCATAATCTTTGTCTGGATCTACGGGCGTTCAGGCAGGAGGTGTCCTCTTCAGCATCTCAAGGTGGCTGATACCTGTGCTGACGAGCTCCTGGAGTTTGACTGGATGTGCGGGCATCCAGGCAGGTGGCGTCCTTCCACAGCGTCCTGGGGAAACTGGTACCTGCGCTGGCGAGTTCCTGGTCCTTCGCTGGATCTATGGGCGTCCTAGCAGGTGGCGCCCTTAATCTACATTATGGGGTGGCTTAATATCTGCTCTGATGAACATCCTGGTCCACAGGATTCTGGCGATTTTCCAGTGACATCCTTCCCACGGTATTCTAAGGTGACCATTTCTGCAGGAAAGTCCTCCTTCGGTGCCGTGTCGGATATCATCAGTCCGACTGCTATATATAATCGGGCAACCAGATCATACACGTAAGATGTTAAGAGAAAAAGACAGGCACCAAGAGAAGAGGGGGTGTTGAGTGCTGCTAGCCGCTTATTTATATGCATTTGCAGTTTTTTAGTGTTCATTTTTACTTTTTTTTTTTTTTGCATTTTTTTCGTTTTGTGTTTTACCATCACAAAAATAGAGAAGAAAATAGAGGAGGGAGATATGGACCTGGCTTGAACTACCAACCACCTATGATAGATATGAGAGTAGATAAGGGAAAGGACAACGGCAATCCACAAGGATTTACTTTAACCAATTTTTGTCACACAGAGAAGAAGTGTATGTAAAATAAGAAATTGTACATCATGTACGAGTCATTGGTCAAAACTGACAAATCGCGGGCAAAAGAGATACATCAGAGATCTTTACACCTGCAACTATGACAGCAACAAACCTTATTAATGAAAGATTTCACTGTCTTTTGTTCTGTGTGGATGAGAGTGTGTGTGTGTGTGTGTGTGTGTGTGTGTTGTGTGTGTGTGTGTGTGTGTTGTGTGTGCTTGTGTGGTGTGTGTGTGTGTGAGCAACAGAAGTATGAATAAGAATGAAAGTGAGAGTGAGCTCACAGAGAATGTATCAGAAAAGAGAAAATTAATGTTCATTATAACAGTACTCCAATAAAGTAGCAATGTTATTAATACAAAAATATTTCAATTACCACTGTGAATTCAACATTTAATGATCTGCGACAGATTTTATGCATTAACGAAGGGTAGCATGAAAAAATATTTGTAAGCTTTCTAGCAAGCAAATCTTCTCGGGTCAGAAATTCTGAACTGCCAAGGTAGCCATGTCTATCTATGCATGACAGACTTCAGCGACAGGGGTTCCTATACCCAAAATTGCCGTAGAATGAAGCGAACTGAGCCAGAAAAATCTTTAAATAACCTGCTCTCTTCTGCATATCTGTGATGGACACTCGTGACATTACCTACATGTATCTAATTATCACGCATCACATGATCGCTTGGGATTTACTCAAAACAAGCAATCAACTTCTAGAGGATAAGAAGGGCATGATTAATAAGCGAATAACGATTCTAGCTTAAACCCTAGTACTTCATTAATGAATGGATGTAACTGCAGGTCACACCGACTCGAAAGTTGCCTATCAAACGAACAACGTCAGGTTTACTTGCACATAACATCATAACATTGGAGCATAGATCCATTAGGTGATTTACACAACCTTGGGTTATAGTGGGCATCACTGTGCACTAAGATATGGGGACAATCTAATGCTATATCGAAATGAATTTATATGAAATCGCGTTACAAGCTCCACTCTAGCGCCGATAGAACACGTCGCCATTGAGTAATGTAACAAAGCTACGTGTATTCCTATTGTGCAAACAATTACAAGCAGCCAATTAATGGGAACAGCAAGCTGTCTCTCAAGCTCTCTCACGTGCTGACCGACTAGAAATGAAAATGAAGCCAGGTGAAGACGGGAAAACATGCTACGAGAAGAGAAATAAATTATATGATATTCATGATAATGATAAAATCACGAACGCATTAAATTCGTTGCAGGTGAAACAATAACAAGAGAAATTCATTAACTACTTCATTAATGAATGATATTCATGTTTGTTAACTACATGCCATAACCTAAGGTCAGAAGAATAGTGTAAGAACATGTCATTTGCTGTCACTTAGCACTTTTACCCAACAAAACCAACGTGAGAGTGACCTTACACATGGCTTAACACTCATACGGGAAATAAAGAGGCCCAAAACGTGTACTCACGTGGTTTTGTAGACTTGGCTGTACCATGTAAGTGAAGGATGAGCAGATTTCGGAGACTGTGTGTCTGTGTTGTGAGCCAAAAGGATGCAATGACCAGGGGACGCACTACTATGTGTTAGGCTAAAAGCTGAGCTTGGGGTTGCGTATCCAGCCATCCAGCCCGGAGGCTGGTGGTGTGGTGATGATCTGTGCACAGTGAACACTGGGTTCGAACTGACAGGTTAGACGAAGTCAGATAAAATCGTCATCTAAGCCTTCGCTGAGTCATTGGTTCTTAACTTGACTTAGAGTTGTACTATGTCACGCATACTTTCTTTTCTTTGCTTGCTTACCTGGGTAAGGTCAGCCTGTTCCGGCACTGGCTGCACAGATTCAGCCTGTTCTGGCTCTGCCTGTGAAGGCATGGCCAGGGTTGGAGTAGGGAGGGGAGTCTCGACCTGGGGTGAGGGTGGGGCTGGTTTGGCTCTGTCCAGCTTTCCCCCTTTCAGGACTGAAACAGTCTGAGTCATTGCCATCATGGCGATCATGACTGCCTTCTCCTCCTTCTCACTTGACCTCCCCAAAGCTGTTGCTACTGCAGTGACTACAGCAGTCAAGAGGAGAGTCATATCATCCTCATCAAAGAGGAGAATCGTGTCTTGCATGCATTGACCTTATCCCTGTCTTCTTCTCACCTTGCGTGCCCGGAATCCTTTTAGGAGATGTACTGGTGTCGGCTGGGGGTGCTTCTTCCTCTCAGGGGATGAAGCCCTTTTGTTCTTCAGACATGTGCTCTGGGAGAGCAAAACCAAGGTCATACACACCACACAACACACACACACACACACCACCCACACACACAACCCCAAAAACCCCACACACACCACACAAGCACAACACCACATCACACCCACACACCAACCACAACACACCACACACACACACCACACACCACACACGCACCACACACGCCACAACACAACATATATGTGAAATGAGGATGTATAACAGTTTTCCAGATCATCCGTCAGCATCTCTGACAAACAGAATCATATCTCTCTGGCAAAGCTATGTTTTTTTTCTTTTTTTATGATTATTATTATGTTTTAATAGAGTTGGATTTTGTCGAAGAGGCCCAAAACTTACGTTACTCTTATTCTTATTTTTTTACCAGAAAAGCCTAGCCGTGCTTATGTTTTGCAACGGAAATTCGTTAGATATATTTCTAGATCATTTTGTTTGGGGAGTAATTGTACCGGGTAATCGGCGAAGGACTAGGTAGTCCTTGTTTTGCTGCTGCTAGGCTGAGTCCTCTGGAGGATTTTGAGTTGCTATTCTCGGTTCCGGATCCTGAAGCTTAAGTGGTCGGGAGCTGTGTCAGTGAGCCGGGAACGAGCGGAGCCTATTGTCCAATGAAATTGCTGTGACGTATCTGTGCAACCGGTAGCGAGTCGCGAGAAGCACGCTGGTGAAAAAGCGACGACAAGGCTGTGTACCGGGCAGCCCCACCCTGGAAAGTATGAGGAGGGATGTACAGGTTGGGGGGCGTGCTTTCAGTAACAACCCATGAATCGGTTTTTAAAAAATAGAATCAATGGAAATAACTGGAAACTTTTCTTTCAAACACATTTTTTGGAACAGTCAGAAAGTCATAACATTTTTTTGAAACAATAAAAAATATTTAGAAATTTACGTCTCAAAACAAGTAACAACGTATATTTCGTATTTGCGGGTTTTAAATTTTAACTAACAGAATGTATTTTTTTTAGGGTGTCTTTTGGAAAATATGAATTGTTTATAAGCAGATATTTGTCCAAAAGGAGGACATAGTTGCGCATAAAATCGCAGTAACATTTTTTAGTGTCCCAGAAGCATTTATTTTCAGAAGGCACTGCTAACAAATTTGAATTTCAAAATTTGGGAAAATTTAGGGGTTGTAGAGCTGCCTGTTTACTTAGTGTCCCATTAGCGTGCTTATTTTGATTTTAAATGCTTTGTATAGATAGAGGTTAGTTTTTATTGAAAGCCTTTAAATAAGCGTTTCATTTTTGTTTAAATATTTTTTCCTAAACCAAGAAATAGAAGGCCCCCTTTGGTACCAAGCCCTTAGGCCCCAACATGTCGGGCTGCGCCACTGGATGACCCAAATATCCCTTTATTTCATTAGCTTTTTAATCTTTTTTTAAAAGTACATAGATCCTGATCTATTAATAAAAGGTGAGACCATTTTTAAATATGGAATACCCCAAAAAGCCATATCAAAACACCGAACATCCACCAAATTCTTAACGTTGATTATCTTTAAAATGTATTTTTTTTTATCATTCAGTAAGATGGAGCGGTGTCTGCGATGGACTGGGGATGAGAGTTAGCTAAGTAATCAGGTTGTGGGTGAAAAGCATCCCGGGTTTTGTCTACCAAAGAATTTTCTCCGTTGGGGAAGCCCACGCGGCAAGGCAGCGCTGTCGAGCCGCCTTTGCCCCGTGAACATACGCAGTTTTGAGAAACAAGGGGAACTATGAACATATATAAGATCCACACAAGGGGCGCTGTGTACATTATAAAATATATATATATATATATATATATATATATTTTATATAATAATATATTGGTGGTGTGTGTGTGTGTGTGGGTAGGTGTGTGGTGTGTGTGGGTGTGTGGGGGGTGTGGTGTGTGGTTGTGTGTGTGGTGTGGGGTTGGTGTGTGTGTGTGTGTGGTATGTGTGTGTGTTTTATAATATATTAAAAATATATTTATATAATATGCAATATAATAATATATATATAAAATATAATGTAATAATATATAATATATATTAATTATATATTATATATATATATAATATATATATGTGTGTGGTGTGTGTTTTGGTGTGTGTGGGGGTGTGTGTGCATAATAGTATACATATATATTAATATTAAAATATAATATAATTTAAAAATATATATATATGCATATATAAATTTCCTTTATAGATTTATAATATATATATATATAATATTATAATAATTAAAATTAAATCAACAACATATAAATATATAATATATAATAATTTATATATATATAATAATTTTTATCGCTTTAATAGATAACATTAAATAAAATAAAATAATATATAAATATATTATATATATTATATATATATTAATTTATAATCTGCATTTAATTATGCATAATAATATATTAATTAAATAATAATATATAATATAACTTTTAAGAAAAACATAAAAAAAATAAATAATAATAATATAATATATATGCAAAAATTAGATGATGGGTGTTTTAGGGGGTGTGTAATATATATTATATATTTTATATATATTAAAAATTAAAAATATATAAAAATAAGAATTTTAAACAAAAAAAAATAAAAATTAAAAAATATTATTAAAATATATATGAAAATGACAATAATAAAAATAATATATATATATAAAATATAAATTATATATATATATATATATATGGTGGTGTGGGTGTGGGGGGGGGGGGTGGGGGGGGGGGGGGGGCATATTTTGTATTATTTGGGAGTTGTGTGTGTGGGTGTGTGTTTTATTATAATTTTTTAATAATATATATATATATGATATATATAAAGGGTTATATTAATAAAAAAAGGATAAAAAAATGGGAATAAGTAAATATATAATAAATAATATATATATGTATAATATATATATATATTAAATATATAAATTTTTAATATATATATAAATTAATATAAAAATTTTTTGGGGGGGGGGGGGGGATTTAAAAAAAAAAAAAAAATTTTATATATATATATATATTATATCTATACTATATATATATATATATTATATTTTTTTTTTTTTGGGGGGAAAAAAAAAAAAAAAAAAAAAAAAAAAAAAAAAAAAAAAAAAAAAACCCCCCCCAATATTATATATTTATATATATATAATAATTTTAATATATATTATATATACATATATATATATAATATATATAATATATATTAGATATAAATATATTAAAAAAAAAAAAAAAAAAAAAAAAAAAAAAAAACAAAAAAAAAAAAAAAAAAAAAAACAAAAAAAAAATAAAAAAATTATATTTTAAAAATTATTATATATATTATATTATATTATATATATATAATATAATATATATTATATATATATAAAAAATATATACTATATATATATATAATTTAATAGAATTATATTTTATATTATATATATTATATTTTATTTTAAAAATTTAATTAAAAATATATTATATATCATATATATAAAAAAATTTATATTAAATATAATTTTAATATATAATTATATAATATATATATATATATATAATATTAATATATTATATGTACAAAAAATATAAAATATAGATATATTTTGCATATAATATATATATATATATAAATATATATATAATTTAGTATGTAGTATATATAAATAGTATAGTGGGGGCCTTGCCAGTCCTCCTCCCTCAAAATGACCTCTGTAAACGTCAAAAAAAAAGGAAAATGCTGGGGGGAGGGGTGTTTCCCCTCCCCCCCAGAAGTAAGGGGGGTGTGGGTCCGCTGGGAGGGCAAATTGGGGGTGCAGGATTGGAACGAGAGTTACTCGTCCCCCCTGCCCCCCGGCGGGCGCCAACCCCCCCATGAAGCTTTGGGGGAAAGCCCTCGGGAACCCTCACAGGTGGAGGGGGGCCCCACAGCCTGCCGCCCCCTTTTTTTGGGGGTGTGTCGGCGGGGGGGCATTTTGGGGGGTGCACCCGGAGTGCCCACCCGGGGCTTAATCTCGGGCGTGCTTTCCGGGTGGCGCAGGAACCCCTGGGCCTTTGCGGCAGGAAAGGGGTTTACCTTGCTATTTTGGGGGAATTGAAGCAACTGGAGTTGAGGTGGCTGCCTTCAGAGGGAAAAGCTGGTAGCGGCAAAATCGTGTGGGTGGTTACACCTTATGGTCGGGCCCCCGCAGGGTCACACCTCCAGGGTGTAGCCATAGCATCTCCAGTCGATCAGCCCAGGGTATTTGAGGTGACACCAGTTTGAGATATTATGGCATTGAGACAGAAGAGTTTTTGGTTTTCCCCCTTTAGCGTATACGCCCCTAGAGTAAAAAAACGATGGAAAGAGGTTCTACGCCAAATCGCATCTGTGGCAGCGATTGCCCCGCGAGATATCGCTTTATTGCGAGATTTTCCCCCCCACAGAGACTGCAGTCCGATCAGGGAGGAGGGAAAATCATTCAGATCATTTTGGGGTTCGTGAACGTTGGGTGAGTTTTTGAACATTTGTACAGGGGGGCGCCCAACATTTAGTTGGTGCAAGAGAGCGCAGGCCTTGCCGGACCCCCCATCAGCGGGGAACCCTCTACCCTAACGAGGTTAGGCTGGCGATTCAAGCTGAAGAGGGGGAAAAGCTGCAGGCAATGTGATACCCGTGAACTGCTAAAGGTGGGGGTAAACCCTAGGCTCGGGGCCTGCTTTAAGCCCGGGACTGCCATTTGCATTTGGTACCATTCCCCCGACTGCTGGGGGGTGGGTCATCCTCTCTGGAAGGGGAAAGGGGATCGTGGGATGTAGCAACTCCCTGGCATTACATGCTCAGCATACCGGGCAAGGTTGTCGCCCAATTTTCTGAAACGGATCCACAGGATAGAGACGGAGAAATTTGGATTTACCCCTGGCAAACACAAAAAGTATAAGCGCTTCGAGTAATTGTGGAACGCCGTGGAGTTTGGTGTGGTGCTCGCACCTACATCGACCTCAAAAGGCGTTTGACTCGGTGCATGGGGAATCGTATGGAGACCTGGGGCTGGGGGAAATTTCCGAACAGTTATTGGCCGAAGCAAGCTTATACTGGACTGAAAGTGCGCAAAGTGTGGTGGGGGTATGTCAAACTTTTCCTGTTAATTCGGGGGTGGGGCAGGCTGTGCCCTTTTCACCAACATTTAACACTTGTAGGTGGAAAGGGCAGACTATAGCCAAAGCAGTGTGGAGCATCACTAGGAAATTTTAAGGTCTAGACCTTGATTTTGCCGAGATGTTGAAACATCTGAGTCCTTGGAGTCTTTGTGGCGCCTTGAGCTTTTAGCAATGAGGGAAGCCCCTAGGTCTAGAGGTTCCTGGACCAAGCCCAAAGATCAAGATTTGGGGGGCCGTTAGGGGAAAAACCCGTTCAGCGATTTATGCTTGCGGGGAGGGCGTTAGTTTTCAGAAAGTTTTACATACCCTTTGGGAGTGTAGTCCATATCTCTGGGTTTTCAGACCCGGAAGTCAGTGACGGTTGGGGGGCAAAGGACCCTGAAAATCTATCAACAAAGAGCGTTTGGAGATGCGGTACCTATGCAGAAGGACCAAGCGAGGTCTTCAAGGCCTTTATACTGTCAGTTTTGCTTATGGAAGCGTAACCAGGAAGCTATCAGTGTTTGGGGGCTCGCCTTTATGCCTTTCGTAACAAGTCTCTTGCCGGATCATGGGGGGTAACCATGGACTGGGGGACCGGTTTCTTGGGTAATGGATCGTCAACCTTCCCTGGGACGGGCCCCGCCACCGGTTGCTCTTTCCCAGACAACCCTAGGTGGAGGGGGCCCTTGGGAGACCCAGGAGACATGGCTGGGGAGCCGACGAGACCTGCTGAGGAAATTTAAAATGGGCCGTGGCCTCCGAAAAATCGCCCGAGGGCCGTGGCGGAAACGAAGGGGGATGCGGCCCGCGCCCGGGCGGCGGGAGCCCGGGGGGAGAGAGGGGGAAATACACGCACACACACACCACAACATACAATTATAATTATTTAAAAAAAAAAAAACAAAGGGAAAAAAAAGGAAGAAAAAAATAAAAAAAAGAAACACAAAACAAAAGGCAGCATAAAAAAAAAAAAAAAAAAGGAATAAAGAAAAAAAAAGGGGAAAAAAAATATTAAAATATATTTGATAAAAAAATATTGTGTGGGGTGGTGTGTGGGGGGTGTGGTGTGGGGGGTAGCGGACAAAAAAAATAGAAAAAGATAAATAGAAGAGATTTAAATAACAAACAAAAAAGAGACAAAAAAAAAAACAAACACCACAACAAAAGCTTTTTTGGTGGCAACACCACACACACACACACCAACACCCACACACAACCACACACACACACAAACCAGAAAGAGAGAGAGAAGAGAAAAGCAAAAAAAAAAAAAAAAAAAAAAAAGGGAATAAAAAAAAAAAAAAAAAGAAAAAAAAAAAAAAAGAAAAAAAAAAAAGGGGGGGGGGGGGGGGTGGGGGGGGGGGGGGAAAAAAAACAATATAAAAAATAAATAATAGAAAATAAAATATAATAACACCACACACACACACACACACACATAAAAAAACAAAAAAATAAAAAAAAAGAAATAATATAAGATAAATAAATGATAGCAATAAGGCATATATAGATAGATATATATAGAAATAGAAAAGTATAGTAATAGGAATTAGAAGAGAGTAGAGAAAAGATATACAACACAAAAAGAATAGGCAGATATATATAACAGAATTATATAATAAGAAGATAATAAAGAGAAAAAACATATAAAAAAAAAAGAAATAGATATAAAGAAGTAAGGTGGAGATAAGAGAATAGAAAAGAGATATAGAATAGATAAAAGAGAGATGTATAATAGGGTGTGGGGTGGGGGGTGGGTAGGGGGGTGGGGGGGGTGGGTGGGTGGGGGGGGGGGGGGGGGGGGGGGGTGGGGGGGTGGGGGTGGGAATAGAACAAAAAAGATAAAAAATAAATAAAATAGAATAAATAATATATCACCACCACACACACACACACAATTGATAAGATAAATAGTATAATAATATAAAGAAAAATAAAAATAAAGAAAGATAGATAAAATAAATAAAGAATATATATAATATATTATAGTATATTTTATATATATTATAATATATAAATATATATATATATAAGACAACAAAAGATAAGAAGATAATAAGAGAAATGGATGAAGAGAGGATAATAGATAGATATATAATACATACATGATATATATAATATAATATATGATATATATATAAATGTAGGGAAAATATATATAAAGATAAAATAAAAACATATATTATATATATATATATAATATAATAGTATATATATATATATAATATATATATTTTATAAATATTTGAGATATATAAGATAAATTGGGGTGTGGTGTGAGTGAGTGTATATATATATATATATAAATTATGATATAAATATAGTATATATATATGTATAATATACACAACACACACACACACACACCACACACACACACACACACACACACACCCACACAAAATGACACCCACACACCCCAACACACACAATAAGATACAATATATTTAAATATATATATATATATATAATATATATAATATATATATAAAATATAGATATAGTATTAATATATATAAAAATATATAATAAGTAGATAATATATATGCATAAATATATTTGTGTATGTATATATATATATGATATATATATAATATACAAATATTATAAATATAATATAATATATATATATATATATATAATAATGTGTGTGTGTGTGTGTGAGTGAGTGTATATATATATATATATATATATATATAGATAAGATAAGAATATATATAATATAGATATAAATATAACACACACACACACACACAAAACACACACACACAACAATATATATATAAATATATAATAATATATATATAATATTATATATATGCATATATATATATATATATATATATTATATATAAAATGCATATAGAATATAATATATATAGATATAAAATATATATATATATGCATAAATATAATATATATATATATATATATATATGTGTGTGTGTGTGTGTGTGTGTGTGTGTGTGTGTGTGTGTGTGTGGGTGTGTGTGTGTGTGCACACACAAATAAGACATTTGTGTGTGTGTGTATATGTATATTATAGGTATATGTATATGTATATGTATATGTATATGTATATGTATATATAGATATATATATAGGTATATATATATATATACATATATGTACCAAAAGACATACACACACACACACACACCACACACACACACACACACACACACACACACACATATATATATAATATAATAGATATATAATATATATATGATATATACTAAATATAAATATATATATATAATTATATAATATAATTTATATATAATATATATTATATTTATATAATGCATGCATATATATGTATATATGGGGTATATATATATATATATATATATATATATATATATATATATATATATATATATGCATAATGATATATATATATATATATATATATTTTTAAAATATATATTATATATGTATGTGTGTGTTGTGTGTGTGTGCGTGTATATATCATCATCATCATCATCAAGGGGCTAACGCCGACAGGGGCGCATGGCCGCATCCACCCTTCGCTTCCAGCCACGAGGATCCCTCGAGGCGAGTTTTCAGGCAGGCACACGGCCCATCTCTAATTCCTCAGACAGGTCTCGCGAGCTGGGCCCAAGCCATGATCTCCTGGGTCTCCCACAGGCCCCCTCCACCTAGGGTTGTCTCGAAGAGAGACAACCTGGTGGACAGGGCCGTCCACAGGGAGATGAGTTGACGATCCCGGATTATCCAAGTAACAGGTCCCATGCCAGTCTCATGGTATAACTGCATCCCATGATCCGGCGAAGAGACTTGTTACGAAAGGCATCAAGGCGAGACTCCAAGACACTGGATAGCTTCCTGGTTACGCTTCCATAGAGCAAAACTGACAGTATCAAGGCCTTGAAGACACTCAGCTTGGTCCTTCTGCATAGGTACCGACATCTCCAAACGTCTTGTTTATAGAGTCATTTGGGTCCTGTTGCCAGACCAATCCGTCTACGACTTCCTGGTCTGACAACCCAGAGATATGGACTACACTACCAAGGTATGTAAAAATTTCTGTAAAATTCAACGTCCCCACCCCAAGCATGAATCGACTGAACGGGTTCCCCTAACAGGCCCCCAAAGTCTTGAATCTTGGTCTTGGTCCAGGAGACCTCTAGACCTAGGGGCTTCGCCTCATTGCTAAATGCATCAAGAGCCGCCACAAGAGACTCCAAGGACTCAGATAGATGGCAACATCGTCGGCAAAATCAAGGTCTGAGACCTTAATATTGCCTAGTGATGCTCCACACTGACTTTGGCTAGTAGCTCTGCCCATTATCCAGGCCATACAAGTGTTGGAAAAGTGTTGGTGCAAGGACACAGGGCCCGCCTCACCCTGAATTAACAGGGAAGAAGTTCGACATACCCCACCAACACTTTGCAGCACTTTCAGTACCCGTATAGAGGCTTGCTATCAGGCCAATAATCTGTGTCGGAATTCCTGAGCCTCAGGATCTCCCCTAGCGATTCCCGATGCAAACCCAGTTTAAACGCCCCTTTTTGAGGTCGATGTAGGCTGCGAGCAACCCACGACCAAACTCACGACGGCGTTCCACAATTACTCGAAGCGCTAGTATACGGTCTATTGTGGATTTGCCAGGAGTAAATCCAGACTGCTCCGGTCTCTGATGCCTGTGGATCCGTTTCAGAAGAATGTGGGCGACAACCTTGCCTGGTATGCTGAGCAGTGTAATGCCACGGTAGTTGCTACAATCCCAACGATCCCCTTTCCCCTTCCAGAGAGGGATGACCACACCCCTCAGCAGGTCAGGGGGAATGGTACCAGACTGTCAAATGGCAGTCAGGACTGTATGCAGGCCCCGAGCCATAGGTTCACCCCCAGCCTTTAGCAGTTCAGCAGGATATCACATTTTGCCTGCAGCTTTCCCACTCTTCAGCTTGGAAATCGCCAGCCTAACCTCTGTTAGGGTAGGAGGTTCCTCGCTGATGGGGGGTCCGGCACAGGCACTGCGACATCTCTTGCATCCAAGCCCAACTGTTGGACGGTCCACCTGGTACAAATGTTCAAAATACTCAGCCCAACGTTCACGAACCCCAACATGATCTGAGATGATCCGTCCATCCGCTGATCGGACTGCAGTCATC
>NC_051397.1:21356269-21361313 GCF_015228065.2 Penaeus monodon
CCGGAACAGGCTGACCTTACCCAGGTAAAGCAAGCAAAGAAAAAGAAAGTATGGCGTGTACATAAGTACAACTCTAAGTCAAGTTAAGAACCAATGACTCAGCGAAGGCTTAGATGACGATTTTATCTGACTTCGTCTAACCTGTCAGTTCGAACCCAGTGTTCACTGTGCACAGATCATCACCACACCACCAGCCTCCGGGCTGGATGGCTGGATACGCAACCCCAAGCTCAGCTTTTAGCCTAACACATAGTAGTGCGTCCCCTGGTCATTGCATCCTTTTGGCTAAACAACACAGACACACAGTCCCGAAATCTGCTCATCCTTCACTTACATGGTACAGCCAAGTCTACAAAACCACGTGAGTACACGTTTTGGGCCTTTATTTCCCGTATGAGTGTTAAGCCATGTGTAAGGTCACTCTCACGTTGGTTTTGTTGGGTAAAAGTGCTAAGTGACAGCAAATGACATGTTCTTACACTATTCTTCTGACCTTAGGTTATGGCATGTAGTTAACAAACATGAATATCATTCATTAATGAAGTAGTTAATGAATTTCTCTTGTTATTGTTTCACCTGCAACGAATTTAATGCGTTTCGTGATTTTTCATTATCATGAATATCATATATTTATTTCTCTTCTCGTAGCATGTTTTCCCGTCTTCACCTGGCTTCATTTCATTTCTAGTCGGTCAGCACGTGAGAGAGCTTGAGAGACAGCTTGCTGTTCCCATTAATTGGCTGCTTGTAATTGTTTGCACAATAGGAATACACGTAGCTTTGTTACATTACTCAATGGCGACGTGTTCTATCGGCGCTAGAGTGGAGCTTGTAACGCGATTTCTATAAATTCATTTCGAGTATAGCATTAGAATTGTCCCCATATCATAGTGCACAGGGATGCCTGATATAACCTAGGGTTGTGTAAATCACCTAATGGATCTATGCTCCAATGTTATGATGTTATGTGCAAGTAAACCTGACGTTGTTCGTTTGATAGGCAACTTTCGAGTCGGTGTGACCTGCAGTTACATCCATTCATTAATGTAGTACTAGGGTTTAAGCTAGAATCATTATTCGCTTATCAGTCACGCCCTTCTCACCCTCTAGAAGTTGATTGCATGTTTTGAGTAAATCCCAAGCGATCATGTGATGTGTGATAATTAGATACATGTAGGTAATGTCACGAGTGTCCATCACAGATATGAAGAAGAGAGCAGGTTATTTAAAGATTTTTCTGGCTCAGTTCGCTTCATTCTATGGCATTTTGGGTATAGGAACCCCTGTCGATGAAGTCTGACATGCATAGCTAGACACTGCTACCTTGGCAGTTCAGAATTTCTGACCCCGAGAAGATTTGCTTGCTAGAAAGCTTACAAATATTTTTTCATGCTACCCTTCGTTAATGCATAAAATCTGTCGCAGATCATTAAATGTTGAATTCACAGTGGTAATTGAAATATTTTTGTATTAATAACATTGCTACTTTATTGGAGTACTGTTATAATGAACATTAATTTTCTCTTTTCTGATACATTCTCTGTGAGCTCACTCTCACTTTCATTCTTATTCATACTTCTGTTGCTCACACACACACACACACACACACACACACACACACACACACACACACACACACACACACACACACACACACACACACACACTCTCATCCACACAGAACAAAAGACAGTGAAATCTTTCATTAATAAGGTTTGTTGCTGTCATAGTTGCAGGTGTAAAGATCTCTGATGTATCTCTTTTGCCCGCGATTTGTCAGTTTTGACCAATGACTCGTACATGATGTACAATTTCTTATTTTACATACACTTCTTCTATGTGTGACAAAATTGGTTAAAGTAAATCCTTGTGGATTGCCGTTGTCCTTTCCCTTATCTACTCTCATATCTATCATAGGTGGTTGGTAGTTCAAGCCAGGTCCATATCTCCCTCCTCTATTTTCTTCTCTATTTTTGTGATGGTAAAACACAAAACGAAAAAAATGCAAAAAAAAAAAAAAGTAAAAATGAACACTAAAAAACTGCAAATGCATATAAATAAGCGGCTAGCAGCACTCAACACCCCCTCTTCTCTTGGTGCCTGTCTTTTTCTCTTAACATCTTACGTGTATGATCTGGTTGCCCGATTATATATAGCAGTCGGACTGATGATATCCGACACGGCACCGAAGGAGGACTTTCCTGCAGAAATGGTCACCTTAGAATACCGTGGGAAGGATGTCACTGGAAAATCGCCAGAATCCTGTGGACCAGGATGTTCATCAGAGCAGATATTAAGCCACCCCATAATGTAGATTAAGGGCGCCACCTGCTAGGACGCCCATAGATCCAGCGAAGGACCAGGAACTCGCCAGCGCAGGTACCAGTTTCCCCAGGACGCTGTGGAAGGACGCCACCTGCCTGGATGCCCGCACATCCAGTCAAACTCCAGGAGCTCGTCAGCACAGGTATCAGCCACCTTGAGATGCTGAAGAGGACACCTCCTGCCTGAACGCCCGTAGATCCAGACAAAGATTATGAGTCCGCCACCGAGTTAGACCTGGACAAGGACTATGAGGAAATCTAGAATCCATCAAGGAGGACCTGTGTGAGACCTTCGAGGATATGTGGACGTCGAGGATGGATAGATTACACCAAGGACCAGGAAGAAGAGGACGACAAGGACGAGCAGCCACGAAGATGGACCAAGGACAATGCACGCAAAAACGAGATGACCAGTCAATCAGGACCAGGCAAAGTTGAGGCCAATCTAAGACGCCTTGAGGGCAAGGCGTGAATAGGTGGCTGAGCAATATGGCGTGTACATAAGGACAATTTGTTTAAGCCATTAGACAATAGACCACGTGGCTCTAGGTGAAGTTAAGAAAACCCAAAAACCAGTGAGGGCTTAGATGTCGATTTTATCTGACCTTGTCTGACCTCTCAGTTCGTGCCCAGCAGTCACCGTGCACAGATCACCACACCATCAGCCTCCAGGCTGAATGGCCGATCAGTACTTACCCAAGACATTATCTTGTGTGCTCCCTTCACTGTGTAGAACTCTTCATTAATAAAGAGTCAAACCATTTTAACATCTATGGCTACCCCTGCTAGCCACTGTATTAAAATCCTGAGACTTTTACAGAAAGACACACTGACAAAGTCTGAAATCAGAAAAGCCAAGCTAACAAAAGTCAGAGCTACTAAAGGCTCTCCACCTCCCAATGGACCGTGAATAACCTGACAAACAGCCCAAAAAACAGATGAAGATCCCTTAATCAGTGAGGACTTCATCATGGAGTTGTCAGACTCCGATATATCTAAATCTGAATACAAAGACGTCTCTGATGTAACTAACCACCAAGTAGCATGATAACACACAATCTAAGCATACTACATTGGAACATCTATGGTTTCAATACAAAGAATACCATCCTCCTTGCAATAGTGCGATCAAGGAACATTGACACTGTCATGCTCCAGGAGACATTAATAGAGGGGAATGTTCGCTTCTCGAGTATCTTGTCTTCATGCTGCCAAGCACAGATGGCAAAAGAGGCTTGATCACCCTGGTCAAAGCAACAATCCCCTCTCCACACAAGCAGATGCACTGCACTGTGGAGACGATGTTGAGTCACTTGCTGTTGATATTCACCCGGCCGAGGGGTCCCCTCAAGCTGTACAATGTGTACAGCAAGCTATTCTGTAGGAGCTTAGACATCAGCCAGGTCTGTGCTACTGCAGCTAAGACCGAGTGATCATAGCCATCCTGGCTCCCTGTAGGGCACCCCATGCGGCAGGCTATCACATAGCCAATGTGCTTGAGACATTCCCTGAGAGTGCTCCTCTCAATACCTAAGAGCCAATGCATGTCAGAGGAGGAGTCCTAGACCTCACCTTGGCCACTGCAGCTTTGGTGGAGAAAATCAGATGTGTGTCGATGAAACTGTCACAAGTGACCACTATGGCACTGTTACTACCCTCATGGATGCTGGCCCTGCCCAAATGCCACAAGGAAATCCAAGATGGAAAACAGACACGGCCAACTGGCAAGCCTTTCACAATGCCTTGGCCCATTGTCTTAGACGCAATGAACCCCCACACAGAGTGAGAATGTGGAAGTGCTTGAAGCCAGATTTATCAATGCCATAAATCAAGCAGCCTCACAGACCATACCTAAAACTCCCCCTGGGTCTAGGAGTTATAAAGACGCCTGGTGCTTTAATGACAAGGTTAAGGGGGCCAACCACGGTGTGAACATGTGCAGAAAACAATTCCAAAGGCAAAGAACCCCTGACAACCTAGCCCTCCTAAGGGAAGCAGTCAGGGATGCCAAGGAAACTGCCAAAAGAGTCAGGCAGGAAAAGTGGCTGGAATGGTGAGTCCTTTGACCACTGAATCACCCTGACAGAGCTGTGGCAAGGGGTCAGGCGAGCTACCGGCCACTCAGTCCCAAGGCGCACACACCGTGACCTTCAATCAGAGGCAAACAGACTGGTGTACGAGTTCTCTGCGGGAACAAGTAGAAACAGTCTGCCAACTGAATTGAGGGGAAACACCTGCAACCAGGTAGACTTGCTCATATCAGAGAAAGGGCAGCCGAACCTGATTACTCAGATGTTATCTTTTCTCTAAGACTGGTAGGTGAGCTTGCACTCCTGCAACTCATCAACAAATCCTGGGAAACTTCCACTCTACCCCAGAGCTGGAAGAGGGCTACCATAGTTCCCATCCCAAAATAAAAGGAACCAGGGAAGTACCGCCCCATCTCTCTCCTCAGCTGTCTGGGCAAGACGGCCAAGAGAATGGTACTAAACCCGACTCCAATTGAAAGTGAGATCCCACATGAACACCTTCATGGGTTCACAAAAAGCATGAAAACAGCGCATAGTATAGCCATGCCCTTAAGCACATTTAGCACTGGCACACTGTGTGTGTGTGTGTGTGTGTGTGTGTGTGTGTGTGTGTGTGTGTGTGTGTGTGTGTGTGTGTGTGTGTGAGGGTGTGGTCACTGTGTGTGAGTGTGACAGTGTGTGTGAGTGTGT
>NC_051397.1:21361413-21373913 GCF_015228065.2 Penaeus monodon
GAAGGCTTCGAGATACCCCTGGGTCACAATGGTCTGTATCAGCCGTAAAACTGACCCGCACAAATGTTTGTGCGGGGTCGTGCCATAGTGATGGCGGGTCATCATATGTCGATGTTGGGGGATAATGAGTCCGCTCAAATAATATATAAAATATATTATTGAGTCCATGGTGATATTTATATATATATATGCATAAATTTTATATTTATGCTATATATATTTTTAAAAATATATATTAATATTAATATATATATGCATATATTAAATATTATATATATATTAAAATATATATATATATTTTTGCTATATATATATTATATATTATAATATTATTATTATATATATTTGCATATATATATATATATATATTTTTTATATATTTTTTTATATTTATTTTAAAATTTTTTATATATATTTTATATTATACCCATATAATAATTGATATATTATTATATTATTTTTATTATTTTTATTATTTAATAATGCATATATAATATTGCTTTTATTATATGCTATTTTTTTGAAAATTTTATATATGCATATTTTTATATATGCATTATAATTAAAGCATTAATTTATGCTATAAATTATGCATATATATTTTATTAAAAGCATATATATATATATCATATATATATAAAATGATATATATAATATGCTATATATATTAGCAATATATATAATATATATTTTATATCTTATATAATATTATATTATTATATATATATAAATTATATATTTATTATTAATATATATATATATTCTTATTTATTTAATATATATTATATTAAAATTTTTTTTTATATATATTTATTGCATATATATATATATTTTTCTTATATATTAAAAATTTTATATTAAATTTTTTATATTAATTATGCATTTACTATAATATAATTATTATATTTTTATTCTCTATTTATCATTATTTATCTATTTTTATAATTATAATATATTTATTTTTATGCATATATTTTTTATATATATATTTTATTTTTATATTATTTTATATATTATTCAATAATTTTTATATATATTATATATATATATTTATTAAAAATAAAATATCTTTATTTTATATTCTTTTTTTTTTTATATTTTTTTGCTTATTTATTATTTTATATCCTAATTTTATTTATTTATATTTCTCTTCTTTTTTTTTTTTTTCTTATTACTTTCCTCTCTCTAATCTTTTTCTAATCCCTTTTCTTTATATTTCTTCTTTTCCCTTATTTTTCTTTTTATTTTTATTTTCTTTTTTTTTTTTTTTTTCCTATTTTTTTTTTTTTTTTTTTTTATTTTTTTCTTATCTTATTTCCTTTTTTTTTTTTTTTTTTCTTTTATTTTTTTTTTTTTTTTTTTTTTTTTTTTTAAAATTTTTTTTTTTTTTTTTTTTTCCTTTTTTCCTTCTTTTTTTTCTTTTTTTTTATTTATTTCCTTTTTTTTTTTTTTTTTTTTATTTTTTTTTTCTTATTTTTATTTCTTTTTTTTTTTTTTTTTTTACTTTTTTTTTCTTCTTTTTTTGCCTTTTTTATTTTTATTTTTTTTTTTTTTTCTTCTTTTTTTTTTTCCCCCCCCTTTCTTATCTTTTTCTTTCCTCTCTCTCCTTTTGTTTTTTTCTTTTTTTTATCTCTCCTATTCTTATTCTTCTTCCCCTCTTCCTGGGTTTTTTATCTCTCTCTCTTTCTCTCTTCTCTCTCTTTCTTTCTCTCCCCTCTATTCTCTCTCTCTCTTTCCCTTTTCTTCTTCTCTTCCCCTTCTCATCTCTCTCTCTCTCCCCTCTCTCTTCTCTCCTCTTCTCTCCCTTTTTTCTTCTCTCTCCCTTTTCTCTCTCTCTCCTTTTTTCCTTTTTTTTTTTTTTTCTTGTTTTTTTTATTTTTTTTTTTTTATTTCTCTTTTTTTTTTCTCTTTTTTCTTGTTTTTTTTTCTTTTTTTTTCTTCTTTTTCTTCTCCTCTTCTTTCTTCTTTTTCCTCTTTTTTCTTCTTCTCTCTCTCCCTCTCTTCCCTTTCCTCTCTTTCTTCTCTTTTTTCTTTCTTTTATTCTTTTTTCCCCCCTTCTTTTTTTTTCTTCTCTCTCTTTCTTTCCTCTCCCCTTCCCCTTCCATCTCTCTCTTCTTCCCTTTTTTCCTCTCTCCTCTTTTCTCTCTCTCTTCTCTCTCTCCTTTCTTTTCCTTTCTCTCCCCTTTTTCCCCTCCCCGCTTCCTCCCTCCCTTTGCTTCCCTTCCTTACCCCCTCAAGGCTTTTTTTTCTCTTCTTTTTCCCCGCCGGGCTCCTCCCCCTTCAAATTTTTATACCTTCCCCCTTCCCTTTTTTCTCTGCATAATATTCTTCTAATCATTTAATTCTTCCCTCCTTATTTACTTTTAAAAATTTTTTCATTCCTTAGTTTTTCTTTCTCCCCTCTTCAAAAGCCCTAACTTCTAATCAACCTTAGGGGTTTCAACTTTCCCCCTCTTATCCATATTTTAAATTATTTTTTGTTGTTTTTTTTTATGGGTTTTATATTTGTCATCTTACAATCGATGAAATAAAAGGTTTACCCTCTGTAAAACCGCGAGGGCTTTACCCCCCCAACCCATGGAAAAGCTTTTCGTGGCCCCCAAAACACCCCAAAACCCCAAACAAAAAACCCACCAACAAAAACAAAAAATACAAACCTATTTAAAAAAAAAATTTTTTTTTTATATATAAAATTTAAATATTTATATTAATATATATTTTTATATATCTATATATAAAATATATTTTATATATATATATAAAATTTTAAATTTTATTATAATGAATTATATTATATTATATATATTATAATAATTTATTTTTTAATAAAATATAATATATATATATATAAATATATATATATTAAAAATAATATATGAAATTTTTTTTTTTTATTTATATATTATATATATTATATTATTTTTTGGTGTGTGTGTGTTGTTGTGTGTGTCTGTGTTTGTGTGGTGTGTTGGGGTGGTGTGTTTTTATTTATTATATTATTTTTTATTTATTATTTTTTATTTACCACTCACCCCCCCCCACACACACCCAAACCCACACACACCCCCCCACCCCACCCCACCCCCCCCTTTTTTTTTATTAAATATTTTTCTTTTATTTTAATTTTCATATTTATTTTTTTAATTTTTTTTTTTTTTTTATTTTTTTCTTATTTTTTATATTTTTATATTATTTATCTTTCTTTTCCTTTTATTTTCTTTTCTTCTTTTTCTTCTCTTTTTATTTTCTCTCTTCTCCCTCTTCCTTTTTTCTCTCTCTCCTTCCCCTCTTTAAACTTTCTCTTCTTCTCTTCTTTCTCTCTCTCTCTTTTCCCCCTTTCTCTCCTCTCCTCTCTTCTCCTCCTCTCTCTTTTGTTGTGTGTGTGTGTGGTGTGTGTGTGTGTGTGTGTGTGTGTGTGTGTGTGTCCCCGTGTGTGTGTGTGTTGTGGTGGTGTTTAAATTTTTATTACTTATTTTTTTTTACTATTATTTAATCCTCCTCCCCCCCCACCACCAACCCCCCCCCCACACACACACAACACACCACCACACACACACCCACACAACCCCCCCCACAGCCCACCCCTTATATTAATATGCATTATAATTATATTTTTTTTTAAAATATTTTTACTATATATAGATATAATATAATTATATATATATTATAATATATATATTTCAATATATCTATATATATATATATATATTATTATATATTATATTATTAATATATATATTATCTATTATATATATATTATATTATATATATTTCATTTTTTTATTTTCTTTTCTTATTTTTTTTTCTTTTTATATATTTTATTTATTTTCTTATTCTTCTCTCTCTTCTATCTTTTTCCTCTTTTCTTTTTATTTCTCTCTCTCTCTCTCTCATCTTTTTTTCTCTCTCTTCTCCCCTCTCTCTTCTCCTTCTCTGTTCTTTTCTCCTCTCTCTCCCCTCTCTCTCTCTCTCTCTTCTTCTCCCTCCCTCTCTCTTTCTCCTCTTTTCTCTCTTCTCTTCTCCTCTTTTGTGTGTGTTGTGTGTGGTGGTTGTGTGTGTGTGGTGTGTGTTGTGTGTGTGTGTGTGTTGTGTGGCGTACACCCCCATATCAATTTTTGTGTGTTTTCCTTATTTTTTATTTTTTCTTTTTTTTTTTTTTTTTCCCTTTAATTATTTGTTATTGTCCCCCCCAACCCCACACCCCCCCCCCCACACCACCACCCCAAAAAATTTTTTTTAATTTTAATTATCTTTTCTTTTTTTTTTTTTTATTTTCTCTTTTCTATTTTCTTTTTTTTAATTTTTTATATGCTGCTTTAAATTTTTTTTTTTTCTTTGCCTTTGTTTTTTTTTTTTCCTATATATTTTATCTATATTATATAAAATTATATTTTTATTTTGTGTGGTGTGTGTGTGTGCGTGTATTATCATCATCTCATCTCAGGGGTTTAAACCCCCGACGGGGCGCGGGGCCGCACCCCCTTCGCTTCCGCCACGGGTCCCTCGGGGCGGTTTTCAGGCAGGCCAGGGCCCTCCTAATTCCTCACGCGGGTCTCGTCGGCTCCCCAGCCATGTCTCCTGGGTCTCCCACGGCCCCCTCCACCCGGGTTGTCTCAAGAGAGACAACCTGGGACGGGGTCGTCCACAGGGACGAGCTAGGGGGCCATAAGCCTATTGACGATCCCCGATTTCCAAATAACAGTCCCATGCCTCCCGGTATAAATGCATCCCATGATCCACGAAGGACTTGTTACAAAAAGGGATAGTCAACTCCAAGACACGGTGCTTCCAGGTTTCGCTTTTCCCTAGAGCAAACTGGCAGTATCAAGGCCTTGAAGACCGCACTTGTCCTTTTGCATAGGTACCGACTCTCCCAAAAGCTCTTGTTTTATAGAGTTTTTGGCTCCTTTTGCCCTACCAATCCCTCTACTGACTTCCAGGGCTGACAACTCAGAGATTGGACTGGGTACCAAGGATTGAACTTTCTGTAACTTCAAGTCCCGCCCCAAGCTGAATTGATGAACGGGTTCCCCTAACAGGCCCCCAAAGTCTTGAATTTGGTCTTGGTCCAGGAGCTACCCTCCCTCCCTTCCTCTCAGCCGCTGGTCTCTCACCTCCCTTTGTCTCTCCCGTCCCTGTCCCACTCCGATCGCGGGCCTGTCTGGTTTAAATTCCACCTTCTGTGTTCCACCGCCAGAAGGCTTCGACGAGTACCACTGGGGGTCAACACATGGTCTGTATCAGCCGTAAGAGCTGACCTGTCACAAAATGTTTGTGCGAGGGGTCGTGCCATAGGTGATGGCGGCTCATCATATGATCGATGTTGGGAGATAATGAGGTCGCGACTCAACTAATATATAACATATATTAGTTGAGTGCCATAGGTGATATATATAT
This sequence comes from Penaeus monodon, assembly GCF_015228065.2. Classification (NCBI taxonomy): domain Eukaryota; kingdom Metazoa; phylum Arthropoda; class Malacostraca; order Decapoda; family Penaeidae; genus Penaeus; species Penaeus monodon. The sequence continues at coordinate 21,366,811 of NC_051397.1, forward strand.
ATATATATATGCATATATATATATTTATGCATATATATATATATATATATATATATAATATATAATATTATTTGCATATATCTATATTTCTATCTATATTATCTCTATATATTACATATTAATATTTGCACATCTCTTCTCATCCTCTCTATCTATTATCTACTCTCTATGTCTCTATCTCTCTATTCTCTCTATCTCTCCATCCGCGTCTATCTCTCTCTCTCTCTCTCTCTCTCTCTGTCTCGCTCTCTCTCTATGCCATCTCCTCTCTACTCTATCTCTCGCTGCATTCTATCTCTCTTCTGCATCTCTATCTCTACTGCTCTCTCTATCTCTGCCTCTCTATTCTCTCTGCCTCTCTCTCCATCTATCTGCCCTCTCTCTCTCATCTGCCCTCTATCGCTATGCCTCTCATCTCTCTTGCATATAATATATATGCATATAATATATCTATGCATATATATATATATGCATATTATATATATGATATGCATATCTATATATATATATAATACTATATTATATATATATTATATATATATATAGTATATATATGCATATATATGTATATATGTATATCTATGTCTACCTCTGTATATCTATCATCTCTACCGCTATATATATCTCTCTATATCTAATCCTATCTCTCTAGCTGCCTATCTCTCTCTCTCTCTCTCGATATATCTCTCTCTCTCTCTCGATATATCTCTCTCTCTGCCTCTCTCTCTATCACTCTCTATCTCTCTCTCTCTTCTATATCTACTCAATCTCCTATCCTCTCTCTCTCTCCTGCCATCTCTCTCTCCGCGCTCTACTTCTCCCTCCTCTCGACTCTCTCTCTATATATCTCTCTCCTGTCTCTCTTCTCTCCTCTCTCTCTCTCTCGCTCTCTCTCTCTCGCTCTTACTCTCTCCGATTCTCCTCTCTCTCTCTCTCTCTCGCTCTCTTCTCTCTCTGCCTCTACTCTCTCGCTCTCTCTCTCTCTCACCATCTCTCTATCTCTCTATCTTCTCTCCTATCTCTCTCTCTCTGCCTCTCTCTCTCTTATCTCTCTCTCTCTTCTCTCTCCCTTCTCCCCTATCTATCTCTGCTCGCTCTCTCTGCCTACGATCTCTCGATCTCTCTCATCTCTCTCTCTCTCTCTCGCTCTCTCTTCTTACTCTCTCTCTCGCTCTCTCTCTCTCTCTCTCTCTCTCTTCCTCTCTATCTCTGTCGCTCTCTTCTCTCTCTCATCTCTCTCGCTCTCTCTATCTCTATCTCTATCTATACTCTTCTTATCTCTCTCTCTATCTCTATCTCTCTGCTCATCTCTCTCTCTCTCTCTCTAATCAATCCTCTCTCTCTCTCCCTCTCTCTTCTAATGTGATTTCTCTCTCTCTCTCTCTCCATCTCGCTCTCTCTCTGCACTATCTCTTCTCTCTCTCTCTCTATCTCTCCTCTCTCTCTCTCTCTTCTCCTCGATCTCTCTCTGTCTCTCTCTGCCTCTCCTCTCGCCTCTCTCTCTCTCTCTCTCTATCTCTCTGCCTCTCTCTCTCTCTGCCTCTCTCGCTCTCCTTCCTCTCTCTCTCTCTCTCTCTCTCTCTCGCTCTATACTATATCGCTCTCTATCTGCCTCTCTCTCTCTCATACCTCTTCTTCTCTCTATATCTATCTCTCTCTCCTCGCTCTGCCATATCTCTCTGCTCTCTCCTCTCTCGCTCTCTCTCGCTCTCTCTCTCTCTCGCTACTCTCTCTTGCTCTCTCTCTCTCCTCTCTCGTCTGCCGCTCTCTCTCTCTCTCTCATCTCATCTCTCTCTGCCTCTCTCACTCCTCTCTCTCTATCTCTCTCTCATCTCTCTCTGCCTCTCTTTTCTCTCTCTCTCTCTCTCGCTCTCGTCTCTATCTCTCTGACCTAAGGTCTCTCTCTCTCTCTCTCTCTCTCTCTACCTATCTCTCTCTCTCTCTTCTCTCTCTCTTCTCTTCCTCTCATTATCTCTCTTCTCTCTCCATGCCTCTCTCTCTCTCTATCCTCTCTCTCTCATCTCTCATCTCTCTCTCTATCTCTCTCTCTCTCTCCTCCTCTCTCTATCTCTCTCTCCTCTCTCTCTCTCTCTTCTTTCTTGGTTCTCGCTGTTCTCCCTCCCCCTCTTTCCTCTCCGCCTCGCCGCTGGTCTCTCCCCTCCTTTGTTATCTCACGTCTCTGGTAACACTACACCACCGCTCGGAGACGGCCTGGATGGTTTACAATTCCTCTTCTGTGTTCCAACCGCCGCGACGGCTTTCGACCGAACGTACCACTGGTCACCCCCTGGTCCTGTCTCAGAGCCGTACTACCTGACCTGTCACAAAATGTTTGTGCGAGGGGTCGGCCATAGGAGGTGATGGCGGCTCTTCATATGATCTGGTTGGAGATATGAGGTCGCGAATTCACACTAATTTTGTAACATATGTAGTAAATGTTACTTGACATTTGTAGCCTTGTATGTTTAAAAGTGTGAGGCAGTTCGAGGTGAACCTCCATGCTGTCAAGAACGACCCCATAACATTCTGGAATCTCCGTTAAGCGATATTCAGCTGGTTCCCGCATTTCTTATGTATCCAAATATTTTTGTAGAAGGTTATTATCTCCTGTACATGCATCATTGTTATTTCGTGGCTTGTATATTGTGTGCATCTTACAATAGACATGTATTCACATAAACAGGTTTGACCGCTACTACTGAATAAACCTAAGCGAGTGGTATCAGTCACGGACCCCCACCCAATGCAATATAGCGTTTTCGGTGGCCACACACACACACAACACACACACCCACACACCACACACACACACACACACACACACACACACCACACACACACACACACCCACACATACACACACCCATATTTATTATATATTATATATAATTATATATATATATATATAGATGATTATATAATATATATACATATATCTATATCACACACATATATCTATCTATATAATATATATCTATCTATATAAAATATATATCTATATTATCTATATATAATATAATATATATGAATATATATATATATATATATTATATATATATATATATATATATATATATTATATAATGTATATGTGTGTGTGTGTGGGGTGTGTGTGTGTGTCTGTGTGTGGTTTGGTGTGTGTGTGAGTGGAGTGTGTATATATATATATATCTATATAGAATATATATATATATATATATATATATTATATATATATATTTACCAACTCACACAACACCAAACACACACACACACACACACACACACACCACACACACAACCACATATATTATATATATATATATTTTAGATAAGATATATATATATATATATTAATATATATATATGCATATATATATATTTATCTCTCTTATATATCTATACTATCTTATCTATCTATATATCATCTATACTATCTATATATAATATATTATCTCATATCTCTACACATATCTATCTATATACTCCTCTCTATCTATATATCTCTACTCTCTCTCTCCTACCTCTTATCTATCTACTCTAATCTCTCTCTCTCTCTATAATCTCTATCTCCATATTCTATATTATTCTCCTATCTCTCTATCTATCTATAGCTCTCTATATATCATCTCTAATTTTCTTCATCTTCTCTGTTCTCTCTATCCTCTCTCTCGATCTCTCTCTCTACTCTTCTATCATATCTCTGTTGTGTGTGTGTGTGTGGTGTGTGTGTGTGTGTGTGTGTGTGTGTGTGTGTGTGTCTGTGTGTGTGGTGTGGTGTGTGAGTGCGTTATATATATCTACTCTATCTCTATCTCTATATCTATATCTCTCTACTCCTTCTATAATTACCCATCACATCCCCCCACCCACACCCCCACCACCCACCCCACCCCCACCCCCCCCCACCCCACCCCCACACCCACCACCACACACCCCCACCCACACCGACACACACCCATCTATTCTCTACTCTGCATCTATATCTCTATATCTATCTCTCATCCTATCTCTCATACTAGTCTCTCTCTCTATATCTATCTCTATGCCTCTCAATCTCTATCTCTATCTATCTACTCTCTATCTCTACTCTCTCTCTCTCTGCCTACTTATCTATCTTCCTATCATCTCTCTCTATCTACTCTCCACCTTCTCTCATCTATCTATCTCTCTATATCTCTCATATCTCTCCTGCCTCTCTCTCTCTATCTCTCTTCTCTTCTCCACCATCTCCTATTCTCTCTCTCCTCTCTTATATCTCTCTCGCTCTCTCTCTCTCTCTCTCTCTATCTACTTCTCTCTCTCTCTCTCTCTTCTCTCTCTCTCTCTCTCGCTCTGTGTGTGTGTGTGTGTGATGTGTGTGTGTGTAGTGTGTGTGTGTGTGTGTGTGTGTGTGTGGGTGTGTGTGGTGTGCGTACACACACAATACTAGATAATATTATGTGTGTGTGTCTATATATAATCTATGTATATGGGAAGGGTCTCTCTATCGCATCTCTCTATATCTCTATCTATAATATCTGTCTATATATCTCTGGTCATATACTGTCCCCACAAGCACCCACCCACACACCCCCCCACACCCCCACCCCCCCCCCACCCACACCCCTACTCCTATCATTCTATATCTAATCTCTCTCTATCTCTCTACCTCTCTCTGTCTCTATCTGTCTATCTCTATATCTGCTCTCTGTCTCTCTTCTCTCTCTTCTATAATCGCTCTCTCCTCATCTCTCCTCTATCTTCTCTCTCTCTCTACTCTCTGTCTGGGTGTGTGGTTTGTGTGTGTGCGTGTCTATACACATCTATCTCATCATCCAGGGGTTACCGTCCGACACGGGCCATGCCGCATCCACCCTTCGCTTCCCGCCACGAGGATCCCTCAGGCGCTTTTCAGGCCGGCACACGGCCCCGCTCTAATGCCGCACGCCAGGTCTCGTCGAGCTGCCCAAGCCAGGATCTCCTTGGTCTCCCCATGGCCCCCTCCACCCACGGGTTGTCTCGCCGAGAACAACCTGGTGGACAGGGTCGTCACAGGGCGCCGAGCTCGGTGGCCATAAATAGCCTGAGTTGACGCAGCCCAGCTTATCCAGGTCCCCCGGTCCCCTGGCCAGTCTCCACCGGTATAACTGCATCCCATATCCAGCGACGGGACTTGTTACAAAAGCATCAAGTGAGACTCCAAGACACTGGATAGCTTCCAGGTTTTACGTCGTTCCATAGAGCAAAACTGGCAGTATCAAGGTCCCCCCCCCCCCCCCCCTTGACTACACGCAGCTTGGTCCTTCTGCATAGGTAACCTACCGGGACATCTCCAAACGCTCTTGTTTAGATAGAGTCATTGTCTCCTGTTGCCATACCAATCGTTACTGACTTCCAGGTCCCTGACAACCTTCAGAGATATGGACCTAGGCTACCACGTCTGTAGAACTTGTGCTGGGGGGAGTGGAGACATTCAACGTCCTCGCCGCAAGCAATGAATTGATGAACGGGTTCCCCTAACAAGCCCCCAAAGTCCTTGAATCTTGGTCCCTTGTCCCAGGAGACCTCTTGAGTCGATGTCGCTGTGAGCACCCACGACCAAACTCACGACGGCGTTCCACAATTACTCGAAGCGCTAGTATAAAAACGGTCTATTGTGTACCTTGCCAGGAGTAATCGACTGCTCTCCGGTCTCTATGCCTGTGGACCGTTTAGAAGAGCTGTTGGGCGCGCACCTTGCCGGGTCTGCTGAAACCAGAGCAGTGTAATTGGCCACATGTAGTTGCTCCCATCCCCAACAATCCCTTTCCCCTTCCCCTTCCATGCGACATGTCATGCCCCTCCCCTCCCACGTAGTCGGTGGTGACCTGGTACCAGCCTACCTGCCAGATGCCAGTCAGGACGTGAATGCAAGGCCCTGAGCCATAGGTTTCACCCCCAGCATTAGAAATAGGCATTCAGCAAGGGGAATATCAATATGGCGCTGCAGCTTGGGGGGGTTCCCAACTCTTCAGCTTGGGGAAATCGCCATCCTAGCCTCTGTTAGGTAGGAGGTTCCTCCTGATGGTGGGTCTCGGCGCAAGGCAGCTGCGACAATCTCTTGCATCCAAGCTAACTTTTGGACGGTCCACAAAAAAAAACAAAAAAAAAAAAACAAAAAATATGAAAAAAAATTCAAAATCTCGACCCGTTCAAGAACCACAACATGATCATGAGATGATCAGTCCATCCACGAGGGGATCGGGGCACTGCAGTAATCTGTGAGGAGGCTTTGGGTTAAGTTTGCTCAGGGCTTGGTAGGCAAGACGAAGGTCTTTTACCAATAAAAATGGCCTTCCACCGTCCTCAGCACGATTCCTGATGAAAACTGTTCCTTGGTCCCCTCTCAGCATTCCGATCCCTACGCCACCACTTTGACCGACGCAGTACTTCTTGATTTCCCATTCACAAAGCCATCCCCGAGCCTTGTCGACACAGTGCTTTAAAAGTGGCCTCTAATGTCTCCAGCTATTGGGAATCTTCCTTGTCCTTTGTTCTAGCACCAATTTTACCTCCTGAGCTTCTCTCTACTTGTTATAGTCCGTTATGCGCTGAAGTCAAACTCCTCCTGATCATCCTTGGTTCCTTCAGTTTTCTTGGTTTCTGTTTGACATCTTTCCTCTACTTCCATTTCGCACCCCCGTTGCACACTCCTCCTCCCTGCTTCTTTCCACTTTCAACACTTATGGTGGGCCACTTTATGCCTGTAGTTTTATTCAATTTGACCTTCTTGTTAGTCACCAGCCCATCCTATTGTCCAGTTCCACATAACTCGTGTCCCTCACTACTCGGTCCCCACTTCATTTCTGTCTTATCCTCCTCATCCTCATGCTAAAAGAATTTTTTCGTCTCTTTTCCCCTGTTTTCCCTATCTGCTCTCTGTTACACACAGTCCAGTGCTTATTGCTATTTTTGTAGCTCTGTTACCATTCTTCCATCGATCCTCCATTTTTTTTCTGTAACCACATCTCAACATTTCCCGTATAATGATTCTTATTCTTACTTTCTCACATACACACATACACCCCTTCTTTTTTTGCTCATCGCTGCGGCCGCGCACCTATATGAAGGAGAAGAGGTCAGGTGTAACCACCCACACTGAT
>NC_051397.1:21383913-21386413 GCF_015228065.2 Penaeus monodon
TATATATATATATATGTATGTAGGTGCATATATATATATATATATATTATATTATATATATATAATATTATATATAATGCATATATAGGAAATTTTATATATGCACAATATATATATATATAATATATATATATACTATATAATAATATTATATATATATATATACTACACCATATATATGCATAACACACACACCACACACCCACACACACATCACACACACACACACACAGTCACACCCACACACACACACCACACACACCATATAAGTATATATATATATATATATATATATATATATATAATATATATATATATATATATATATATATATGTATATATATATATATATGCCTACTCTATATATATATATCTATATATATAATATTATATATATAATATATATATATAAAACCACACACCACACACCACACACAAGACACACACACAACCCCATCACACACCCACACGACGGCGACACACACACACACACACACACACACACACACACAAAACACACACACACACAACCACCCCACACACCCAACATACACCATCCACACCCATACACACACACTAGTCACACACATATATACATATATATATATATATATATATAATATTCATATATATATATTACTACATATACTGATAAGATTTATAGTATAACATCTATGTACAACAGCGCGCGCCCTTGTGTGGATTCTTATATATGTTCAGTAGTTTCCACCAATGTGTTCCCCAAAAAAACTGCGTAAATGTTCACAGGGCAAAGGCGGCTCGGACAGGGCTGCCTTGGCCCGCGTAGGTGGCTTTCCCAAGCGAGAAAGTTCATTTGGTAGACACAACGTATAGACATGTCAGTCCACACACTCTGATTACTTGGCTAACTCTCCATCCGCTCTGTCCATCGCAGACACCAGGCTCCAGCATTACTGATGATAAACTAAAAAATACATTTTAATGATAATGCAACGTTCAGAATTTGGTGGATGTATAACGGTGTTCTGATATGTGCTTTTGGGTTATTCACATATTTAAAATGGTCTCACCTTGTTGATGTAAAAGATACAGGATACTATGTACTCTCTAAAAATAAGATTAAAAAGTTAGCTAATGCAATAAAGGCATAGATTTGCTCATGCCAGTGGCGGCAGCCAGACATGTTGGGACCTAAGTGCTTGGTCCAAAAAGGGGGTTTCCTTCTATTTCTTGGCGTATACTCAGGAAAAAGAATATTTTATAGACAAATTAAAACTCGGCTTATTTATAAAGGCTTTCTCAATAAATACTAACACACTCCTATCTATGAAAAGTCATTTTTAAATCAAACTCAAGCTACGCTAACTGGTACACTAAGTATCAGAGGCAGCTCTACAAACTCCATAATTTCCAACTTTTTGAAATATCAAATTTGTTTGCAGTGCCTTCTGAAAATAACTGCTTCTGGTACATCTAATAATAGTTACATGCAGATTTATGCAGCATACATATGTCGTCCTTTATGACATAAGCTAAAGAACTGCTATATTAAAACAATTCAATATTTCCACAACAATGACGACCCATAAAAAGTACATTCTGTTATTTAAAATGTTATTAAACCAGCACGTACGAAATATACGTTGTTTACTTGTTTTGAGGCGTAATTATCTAAATAGTTTTTATTGTTCAAGAAAATTGTTATGGGGTTACTGACTGTTCCAAAATTGTGTTTGAGAGAAAAGCTTCCAGTTATTTCCATTGATTCTATTTTAAATCGTATTCATGGGTTTTTTACTGAAAGCCACGACCCGCAACCTGTATATCTCAGCTCCTCATCAACTTTCCAGGCTGGGTCATGCAGGTACACACCTTATGTCGCTTTCTCACCAGCAAGGTGCTTCTCGCGACTCGCTAACATGGCGGGATTGAACAGACAGATACTCCACAAAAGAAGAAAAGGAGGTCGCAACGTAGAAGGGTGGGGGAACATTGGTACACATAGTATAAGACAAAAAGCTCGTTCCCGGCTCCTGACCAGAGGAATATGGGAGCTCCGACCACTTAATACATATCAGGGAGGATTGGTACTCACCTGTTAGGGTTGCCTCAAAATCCTCCATCTGAGGCCTCAGCTAGCAGCAGCTAAATAAGGACTACATAGTCCTTCGCCGAGTCCCGTACAATTCTCCCCAAACAAAAGACTAGAAATAGTATCTAACAATTTCCGTGCAAACATATAGCAGCTAGGCTTTTCTGGTAAAAAATAAGAATCCGTAACGTACTTTTTGGGCCTCTTCGACCAAATCCAACTCTATTAAAACATAATAATAAATCATAAAAAAAGAACAAATACATACGCTTGCCAGAGAGAAATAATGACTCACTGTTTGTCAGAGATGCTGACTGGATGATCTGGAAAACTGTTATGACAATCCTCATTTCAAATATATTTTGTGTGTGTGTGTGCGTGTGTGTGGGCTTGTGTGTGTGGTGTGTGTTGTGTGTGGTTGTAGGG
>NC_051397.1:21398913-21403132 GCF_015228065.2 Penaeus monodon
GAAGCACCCCCCAGCCGACACCAGATATCTATAAAAAGGAGTTTCCGGCCACTGCAAAGGTGCAGAAAAATAACCACAGGGATAAAGGTTCAAAGAGCACTGCAAAAGCCAAGAGACGATAATCTCCTCTTTGATGAGGATGATAAGACTCTTCTGTTGACTGCTGTAGTCACTGCAGTAGCAACAGCTTTGGGGAGGTCAAGTGAGAAGGAGGAGAAGGCAGTTATGATCGCCATGATGGCAATGACTCCGATTGTTTCAGTCCTGAAAGGGAGAAAGCTGGACAGAGCCAAACCAGCCCCACCCTCACCCCAGGTCGAGACTCCCCTCCCTACTCCAACCCTGGCCATGCCCTCACAGGCAGAGCCAGAACAGGCTGAATCTGTGCAGCCAGTGCCGGAACAGGCTGACCTTACCCAGGTAAAGCAAGCAAAGAAAAAGAAAGTACAACTCTAAGTCAAGTTAAGAACCAACGACTCAGCAAAGGCTTAGATGACGATTTTATCTGACTTCGTCTAACCTGTCAGTTCGAACCCAGTGCTCACTGTGCACAGATCTTCACCACACCACCAGCCTCCGGGCTGGATGGCTGGATACGCAACCCCAAGCTCAGCTTTTAGCCTAACACATAGTAGTGCGTCCCCTGGTCATTGCATCCTTTTGGCTCACAACACAGACACACAGTCTCCGAAATCTGCTCATCCTTCACTTACATGGTACAGCCAAGTCTACAAAACCACGTGAGTACACGTTTTGGGCCTCTTTATTTCCCGTAAGAGTGTTAAGCCATGTGTAAGGTCACTCTCACGTTGGTTTTGTTGGGTAAAAGTGCTAAGTGACAGCAAATGACATGTTCTCACACTATTCTTCTGACCTTAGGTTATGGCATGTAGTTAACAAACATACATATTATTCATTAATGAAGTAGTTAATGAATTTCTCTTGTTATTGTTTCAACTGCAACGAATTTAATGCGTTCGTGATTTTATCATTATCATGAATATCATATCATTTATTTCTCTTCTCGTAGCCTGTTTTCCCGTCTTGACCTGGCTTCATTTTCATTTCTAGTCGGTCAGCACGTGAGAGAGCTTGAAAGACAGCTTGCTGTTCCCATTAATTGGTTGCTTGTAATTGTTTGCACAATAGGAATACACGTAGCTTTGTTACATTACTCAATGGCGAGTTGATCTATCGGCGCTAGAGTGGAGCTTGTAACGCGATTTCATATAAATTCATTTCGCGTATAGCATTAGAATTGTCCCCATATCATAGTGCACAGGGATACTTGATATAACCTAGGGTTGTGTAAATCACCTAATAGATCTATGCTCCAATGTTATGATGTTAGGTGCAAGTAAAACTGACGTTGTTCATTTGATAGGAAACTTTCGAGTCGGTGTGACCCGCAGTTACATCCATTCATTAATGTAGTACTAGGGTTTAAGCTAGAATCATTATTCGCTTATCAGTCACGCCCTTCTCACCCTCTAGAAGTTGATTGCTTGTTTTGAGTAAATCCCAAGCGATCATGTGATGCGTGATAATTAGATACATGTAGGTAATGTCACGAGTGTCCATCACAGATATGCAGAAAAGAGCAGGTTATTTAAAGATTTTTCTGGCTCAGTTCGCTTCATTCTATGGCATTTTGGGTATAGGAACTCCTGTCGATGAAGTCTGACATGCATAGCTAGACATAGCTACCTTGGCAGTTCAGAATTTCTGACCCCGAGAAGATTTGCTTGCTAAAAGCTTACAAATATTTTTTCATGCTACCCTTTGTTAATGCATAAAATCTGTCGCAGATCATTAAATGTTGAATTCACAGTGGTAATTGAAATATTTTTGTATTAATAACATTGCTACTTTATTGGAGTATTGTTATATTGAACATAAATTTTCTCTTTTCCGATACATTCTCTGTGAGCTCACTCTCACTTTCATTCTTATTCATGAGAGGAGAAGCATCATGTCGCCATGATGGCAATGACTCAGACTGTTTCAGTCCTGAAAGGGGGAAAGCTGGAAAGCTGAAGTACTGAAGAACACAACATAATAGGTTGCTCACACACACACACACACACACACTCTCTCTCATCCACACAGAACAAAAGACAGTGAAATCTTTTCATTAATAAGGTTTGTTGCTGTCATAGTTGCAGGTGTAAAGATCTATGATGTATCTCTTTTGCCCGCGATTTGTCAGTTTTGACCAATGACTCGTACATGATGTGCAATTTCTTATTTTACATACACTTCTTCTCTGTGTGACAACAATTGGTTAAAGTAAATCCTTGTGGATTGCCGTTGTCTTTTCCCCTATCTACTCTCATATATATCATAGGTGGTTGGTAGTTCAAGCCAGGTCCACATCTCCCTCCTCTATTTTCTTCTCTATTTTTGTGATGGTAAAACACAAAACGAAAAAAAGGCAAAAAAAGAAAAGTAAAAATGAACACTAAAAAACTGCAAATGCATATAAATAAGCGGCTAGCAGCACTCAACACCCCCTCTTCTCTTGTTGCCTGTCTTTTTCTCTTATCATCTTACGTGTATGATCTGGTTGCCCGATTATATATAGCAGTCGGATTGACGATATCCGACACGGCACCGAAGGAGAACTTTCCTGCAGAAATGGTCACCTTAGGATACCGTGGGAAGGATGTCACTGGAAAATCGCCAGAATCCTGTGGACCAGGATGTTCATCAGAGCAGATATTAAGCCACCCCATAATGTAGATTAAGGGCGCCACCTGCTAGGATGCCCATAGATCCAGCGAAGGACCAGGAACTCGGCAGCGCAGGTACCAGTTTCCCCAGGACGCTGTGGAAGGACGCCACCTGCCTGGATGCCCGCACATCCAGTCAAACTCCAGGAGCTCGTCAGCACAGGTATCAGCCACACTTGAGATGCTGAAGAGGACACCTCCTGCCTGGACGCCCGTAGATCCAGACAAAGATTATGAGTCCGCCACCGAGTTAGACCTGGACAAGGACTATGAGGAAATCTAGAATCCATCAAGGAGGACCTGTGTGAGACCTTCGAGGATATGTGGACGTCGAGGATGGATAGATTACACCAAGGACCAGGAAGAAGAGGACGACAAGGACGAGCAGCCATGAAGATGAACCAAGGACAATGCACGCAAAAACGAGATGACCAGTCAATTAGGACCAGGCAAAGTTGGGTCACCCCTTGAGGCCAATCTAAGACGCCTTGAGGGCAAGGCGTGAATAGGTGGCTGAGCAATATGGCGTGTACATAAGGACAATTTGTTTAAGCCATTAGACAATAGACCACGTGGCTCTAGGTGAAGTTAAGAACCAATAACTCAGTGAGGGCTTAGATGTCGATTTTATCTGACCTTGTCTGACCTCTCAGTTCGTGCCCAGCAGTCACCATGCACAGATCATCACCACACCATCAGCCTCCAGGCTGAATGGCCGATCAGTACTTACCCAAGACATTATCTCGTGTGCTCCCTTCACTGTGTAGAACTCTTCATTAATAAAGAGTCAAACCATTTTAACATCTATGGCTACCCCTGCTAGCCACTGTATTAAAATCCTGAGACTTTTACAGAAAGACACACTGACAAAGTCTGAAATCAGAAAAGCCAAGCTAACAAAAGTCAGAGCTACTAAAGGCTCTCCACCTCCCAATGGACCCGTGAATAACCTGACAAACAGCCCAAAAACAGATGAAGATCCCTTTAATCAGTGAGGACTTCATCATGGAGTTGTCAGACTCCGATATATCTAAATCTGAATACAAAGACGTCTCTGATGTAACTAACACCAAGTAACATGATAACACACAATCTAAGCATACTACAGTGGAACATCTATGGTTTCAATACAAAGAATACCATCCTCCTTGTAATAGTGCGATCAAGGAACACTGACACTGTCATGCTCCAGGAGACATTAATAGAGAGGAATGTTCGCTTCTCGAGTATCTTGTCTTCATGCTGCCAAGCACAGATGGCAAAAGAGGCTTGATCACCCTGGTCAAAGCAACAATCCCCTCTCCACACAAGCAGATGCACTGCACTGTGGAGACTTGCTGTTGCTTGCTGTTGATATTCACCCGGCCGGAGGTCCCCTCAAGCTGTACAATGTGTACAGCAAGCTATTCTGTAGGAGCTTAGACATCAGTCAGGTCTGTGCTACTGCAGCTAAGACCGAGTGATCATAGCACATCAGATGCCCTCAC
>NC_051397.1:21403232-21413232 GCF_015228065.2 Penaeus monodon
AACCCCGACCCATAAAAAGATACATTCTGTTAGTTAAAATGTATAAACCAGCAAGTACGTAAATATACGTTGTTACATTGTTTTGAGACATGTAAATTATCTAAATATTTTTTATTGTTTCAAGAAAATTGTTATGAGCTTTCTGACTGTTCCAAAATATGTGTTTGAGAAGAAAAGTTTCCAGTTATTTCCATTGATTCTATTTTTAAATACCGTATTCATGGGTTGTTTACTGAAAGCCACGACCCGCAACCTGTACATCTCAGCTCCTCATACTTTCCAGGCTGGGTCATGCCAGGTACACAGCCTTGTCGTCGCTTTCTCACCAGCAGGTGCTTCTCGCGACTCGCTACCGGTTGACACAGATACGTCACAGCAATTTCATTGGACAATAGCTCCGCTCGTTCCCGGCTCACTGACACAGCTCCCGACACTTAAGCTTCAGGATCCGGAACCGAGAATAGCAACTCAAAATCCTCCAGAGGACTCAGCCTAGCAGCAGCAAAACAAGGACTACCTAGTCCTTCGCCGATTACCCGGTACAATTACTCCCCAAACAAAATGATCTAGAAATATATCTAACGAATTTCCGTTGCAAAACATAAGCACGGCTAGGCTTTTCTGGTAAAAAAATAAGAATAAGAGTAACGTAAGTTTTGGGCCTCTTCGACAAAATCCAACTCTATTAAAACATAATAATAATAATAAAAAAAGAAAAAAAACATAGCTTTGCCAGAGAGATGATGACATTACTGTTTGTCAGAGATGCTGACTGGATGATCTGGAAAACTGTTATACATCCTCATTTCACATATATGTGTGTGTGTATGCGTGCGTGCGTGTGTGTGTGTGTGTGTGTGTGTGTGTGTGTGTGTGTGTGTGTGTGTGTGTGTGTGTGTGTGTGTGTGTGTGTGTGTGTGTGTGTGTGTGTGTAGGCTTTGTTCTTGCTCTCCCAGGCACACATGTCTGGGGACAGAACAAAAGGGCTTCATGACCTCCTGAGAGGAAGGAAGCACCCCCCAGCCGACACCAGACATCTCCTATAAAAAGGAGTTTCCGGGCACTGCAAAGGTGCAGAAAAAGAACCACAGGGATAAAGGTTCAAAGAGCACTGCAAAAGCCAAGAGACGATAATCTCCTCTTTGATGAGGATGATATGACTCTCCTCTTGACTGCTGTAGTCACTGCAGTAGCAACAGCTTTGGGGAGGTCAAGTGAGAAGGAGGAGAAGGCAGTCATGATCGCCATGATGGCAATGACTCAGATTGTTTCAGTCCTGAAAGGGAGAAAGCTGGACAGAGCCAAACCAGCCCCACCCTCACCCCAGGTCGAGACTCCCCTCCCTACTCCAACCCTGGCCATGCCTTCACAGGCAGAGCCAGAACAGGCTGAATCTGTGCAGCCAGTGCCGGAACAGGCTGACCTTACCCAGGTAAAGCAAGCAAAGAAAAAGAAAGTATGGCGTGTACATAAGTACAACTCTAAGTCAAGTTAAGAACCAATGACTCAGCGAAGGCTTAGATGACGATTTTATCTGACTTCGTCTAACCTGTCAGTTCGAACCCAGTGTTCACTGTGCACAGATCATCACCACACCACCAGCCTCCGGGCTGGATGGCTGGATACGCAACCCCAAGCTCAGCTTTTAGCCTAACACATAGTAGTGCGTCCCCTGGTCATTGCATCCTTTTGGCTCACAACACAGACACACAGTCTCCGAAATCTGCTCATCCTTCACTTACATGGTACAGCCAAGTCTACAAAACCACGTGAGTACACGTTTTGGGCCTCTTTATTTCCCGTATGAGTGTTAAGCCATGTGTAAGGTCACTCTCACGTTGGTTTTGTTGGGTAAAAGTGCTAAGTGACAGCAAATGACATGTTCTTACACTATTCTTCTGACCTTAGGTTATGGCATGTAGTTAACAAACATGAATATCATTCATTAATGAAGTAGTTAATGAATTTCTCTTGTTATTGTTTCACCTGCAACGAATTTAATGCGTTCGTGATTTTATCATTATCATGAATATCATATAATTTATTTCTCTTCTCGTAGCATGTTTTCCCGTCTTCACCTGGCTTCATTTTCATTTCTAGTCGGTCAGCACGTGAGAGAGCTTGAGAGACAGCTTGCTGTTCCCATTAATTGGCTGCTTGTAATTGTTTGCACAATAGGAATACACGTAGCTTTGTTACATTACTCAATGGCGACGTGTTCTATCGGCGCTAGAGTGGAGCTTGTAACGCGATTTCATATAAATTCATTTCGAGTATAGCATTAGAATTGTCCCCATATCATAGTGCACAGGGATGCCTGATATAACCTAGGGTTGTGTAAATCACCTAATAGATCTATGCTCCAATGTTATGATGTTATGTGCAAGTAAACCTGACGTTGTTCGTTTGATAGGCAACTTTCGAGTCGGTGTGACCTGCAGTTACATCCATTCATTAATGTAGTACTAGGGTTTAAGCTAGAATCATTATTCGCTTATCAGTCACGCCCTTCTCACCCTCTAGAAGTTGATTGCATGTTTTGAGTAAATCCCAAGCGATCATGTGATGTGTGATAATTAGATACATGTAGGTAATGTCACGAGTGTCCATCACAGATATGAAGAAGAGAGCAGGTTATTTAAAGATTTTTCTGGCTCAGTTCGCTTCATTCTATGGCATTTTGGGTATAGGAACCCCTGTCGATGAAGTCTGACATGCATAGCTAGACATGGCTACCTTGGCAGTTCAGAATTTCTGACCCCGAGAAGATTCTCTTGCTAGAAAGCTTACAAATATTTTTTCATGCTACCCTTCGTTAATGCATAAAATCTGTCGCAGATCATTAAATGTTGAATTCACAGTGGTAATTGAAATATTTTTGTATTAATAACATTGCTACTTTATTGGAGTACTGTTATAATGAACATTAATTTTCTCTTTTCTGATACATTCTCTGTGAGCTCACTCTCACTTTCATTCTTATTCATACTTCTGTTGCTCACACACACACACACACACAAACCACACACACACACACAACACACAAACACACACACACACACACACACACACACACACACACTCTCATCCACACAGAACAAAAGACAGTGAAATCTTTCATTAATAAGGTTTGTTGCTGTCATAGTTGCAGGTGTAAAGATCTCTGATGTATCTCTTTTGCCCGCGATTTGTCAGTTTTGACCAATGACTCGTACATGATGTACAATTTCTTATTTTACATACACTTCTTCTCTGTGTGACAAAAATTGGTTAAAGTAAATCCTTGTGGATTGCCGTTGTCCTTTCCCTTATCTACTCTCATATCTATCATAGGTGGTTGGTAGTTCAAGCCAGGTCCATATCTCCCTCCTCTATTTTCTTCTCTATTTTTGTGATGGTAAAACACAAAACGAAAAAAATGCAAAAAAAAAAAAAAGTAAAAATGAACACTAAAAAACTGCAAATGCATATAAATAAGCGGCTAGCAGCACTCAACACCCCCTCTTCTCTTGGTGCCTGTCTTTTTCTCTTAACATCTTACGTGTATGATCTGGTTGCCCGATTATATATAGCAGTCGGACTGATGATATCCGACACGGCACCGAAGGAGGACTTTCCTGCAGAAATGGTCACCTTAGAATACCGTGGGAAGGATGTCACTGGAAAATCGCCAGAATCCTGTGGACCAGGATGTTCATCAGAGCAGATATTAAGCCACCCCATAATGTAGATTAAGGGCGCCACCTGCTAGGACGCCCATAGATCCAGCGAAGGACCAGGAACTCGCCAGCGCAGGTACCAGTTTCCCCAGGACGCTGTGGAAGGACGCCACCTGCCTGGATGCCCGCACATCCAGTCAAACTCCAGGAGCTCGTCAGCACAGGTATCAGCCACCTTGAGATGCTGAAGAGGACACCTCCTGCCTGAACGCCCGTAGATCCAGACAAAGATTATGAGTCCGCCACCGAGTTAGACCTGGACAAGGACTATGAGGAAATCTAGAATCCATCAGGAGGACCTGTGTGAGACTTCGAGGATATGTGGACGTCGAGGATGGATAGATTACACCAAGGACCAGGAAGAAGAGGACGACAAGGACGAGCAGCCACGAAGATGGACCAAGGACAATGCACGCAAAAACGAGATGACCAGTCAATCAGGACCAGGCAAAGTTGAGGCCAATCTAAGACGCCTTGAGGGCAAGGCGTGAATAGGTGGCTGAGCAATATGGCGTGTACATAAGGACAATTTGTTTAAGCCATTAGACAATAGACCACGTGGCTCTAGGTGAAGTTAAGAACCAATAACTCAGTGAGGGCTTAGATGTCGATTTTATCTGACCTTGTCTGACCTCTCAGTTCGTGCCCAGCAGTCACCGTGCACAGATCACCACACCATCAGCCTCCAGGCTGAATGGCCGATCAGTACTTACCCAAGACATTATCTTGTGTGCTCCCTTCACTGTGTAGAACTCTTCATTAATAAAGAGTCAAACCATTTTAACATCTATGGCTACCCCTGCTAGCCACTGTATTAAAATCCTGAGACTTTTACAGAAAGACACACTGACAAAGTCTGAAATCAGAAAAGCCAAGCTAACAAAGTCAGAGCTACTAAAGGCTCTCCACCTCCCAATGGACCGTGAATAACCTGACAAAACAGCCCAAAAACAGATGAAGATCCCTTAATCAGTGAGGACTTCATCATGGAGTTGTCAGACTCCGATATATCTAAATCTGAATACAAAGACGTCTCTGATGTAACTAACACCAAGTAGCATGATAACACACAATCTAAGCATACTACATTGGAACATCTATGGTTTCAATACAAAGAATACCATCCTCCTTGCAATAGTGCGATCAAGGAAACATTGACACTGTCATGCTCCAGGAGACATTAATAGAGAGGAATGTTCGCTTCTCGAGTATCTTGTCTTCATGCTGCCAAGCACAGATGGCAAAAGAGGCTTGATCACCCTGGTCAAAGCAACAATCCCCTCTCCACACAAGCCGATGCACTGCACTGTGGAGACGATGTTGAGTCACTTGCTGTTGATATTCACCCGGCCGGAGGGGTCCCCTCAAGCTGTACAATGTGTACAGCAAGCTATTCTGTAGGAGCTTAGACATCAGTCAGGTCTGTGCTACTGCAGCTAAGACCGAGTGATCATAGCCCATCCTGGCTCCCTGTAGGGCACCCCATGCGGCAGGCTATCACATAGCCAATGTGCTTGAGACATTCCCTGAGAGTGCTCCTCTCAATACCTAAGAGCCAATGCATGTCAGAGGAGGAGTCCTAGACCTCACCTTGGCCACTGCAGCTTTGGTGGGAGAAATCAGATGTGTGTCGATGAAACTGTCACAAGTGACCACTATGCACTGTTACTACCCTCATGGATGCTGGCCCTGCCCAAATGCCACAAGGAAACCCAAGATGGAAAACAGACACGGCCAACTGGCAAGCCTTTCACAATGCCTTGGCCCATTGCCCTTAGACGCAATGAACCCCACACAGAGTGAGAATGTGGAAGGCTTGAAGCCAGATTTATCAATGCCATAAATCAAGCAGCCTCACAGACCATACCTAAAACTCCCCCTGGGTCTAGGAGTTATAAAGACGCCTGGTGCTTTAATGGCAAGGTTAAGGGGGCCAACCACGGTGTGAACATGTGCAGAAAACAATTCCAAAGGCAAAGAACCCCTGACAACCTAGCCCTCCTAAGGGAAGCAGTCAGGGATGCCAAGGAAACTGCCAAAAGAGTCAGCCAGGAAAAGTGGCTGGAATGGTGCGAGTCCTTTGACCATGAATCACCCTGACAGAGCTGTGGCAAGGGGTCAGGCGAGCTACCGGCCACTCAGCCCCAAGGTGCACACACCGTGACCTTCAATCAGAGGCAAACAGACTGGTGCACGAGTTCTCTGTGGGAACAAGTAGAAACAGTCTGCCAACTGAATTGAGGGGAAACACCTGCAACCAGGTAGACTTGCTCATATCAGAGAAAGGGCAGCCGAACCTGATTACTCAGATGTTATCTTTTCTCTAAGACTGGTAGGTGAGCTTGCACTCCTGCATCTCATCAACAAATCCTGGGAAACTTCCACTCTACCCCAGAGCTGGAAGAGGGAATAGTTAGTTAAAACATAGTTCCCATCCCAAAATAAAAGGAACCAGAGAAGTACCGCCCCATCTCTCTCCTCAGCTGTCTGGGCAAGACGGCTGAGAGAATGGTACTAAACCGACTCCAATTGAAAATGAGATTCCACATGAACACCTTCATGGGTTCACAAAAGGCATGAAAACAGCGCACATTATAGTCATGCCCTTAAGCACATTTAGCACTGGCACACTGTGTGTGTGTGTGTGTGTGTGTGTGTGTGTGTGTGTGTGTGTGTGTGTGTGTGTGTGTGTGTGTGTGTGTGTGTGCGTGTGTGTGTGTTTATACATACATATATATATATATATATATATATATATATATATATATATATATATATATATATATATATATATATATATATATATATATGGTGCACGGTCTCTATGTCGTGCGGACACTATGACCTGGAAGGAAGGGCGCAAACTTGCATGACGGGCGCGAGATGGATACATACAGGCAGTCCGGTGTCCTCATATAACCTGGTCGTGCGCTGATCTTACCGGCCCTAATTGCTCTAACTTCCGTTTCTGTTTCCACTCTGCGGAGAAATGACCTTATGTTTCAGCATTCCTTACAGCCGTGTGTCTCATGTCTTATTATCTTGCTTTATTAAGGAATATTCAAGGAGTGAGATATCATTCAGCACGGAGAACTCAATGGAGCTTCCTGGTACCTCTACCTCTTCTGGATTAGCTGGGAAGCAGTGGAGATGAAAGCAAGTATTGAGTCCCATGTCGAAGTGATTATACAATAATATTTGTGAAAGACACCCTTTTTCATTCGGGCGTGTAGTGAAACATGACATGCTCAGCTTAAAAATGAACGAGTTGCCATTTGCCACTTCACCATGCTCTTCATCGCTTGAGCCTCGTAACTAATTCACACTCCAAGTAACAACAAATACTGCTCTTCCTGTTGAATTTAGGATACTAATGATTATACCTTGGTGCGACGGATCATGTTGAAATCTAAATAATTAAACTCTTTGAACTATCATTAGGAAAACTTAAAGGTCGAGGTGCAAAACCTCAGTCAATTTTTTTTTTTTTTGCATTTACAGGTATTATTAAATATATGTTTGACCCTAAGAAGTGTTCTTTTTCTAATGTTAATTCGTCAACACACTCTTTTTTGTTCTTTTCACTTAAGTGAATGCATCGTCTGCTATTCGAACCGAGCCTTATTACGCCTTCGGCTATTTTCGTCAACTCGCGGGAATGTGACGTCACAGGAGTCAAACAACAACTCGCATTCATTCATTGTACCACTCAGTGTGTCATTGTGTTGTGCCAATTTTAATGACAATATCATGGTGTATTGTGCGGCAGCTGAATGCAAGAACGCCACAGGGTGTGGGGAGAGCTTTTTCAATTTTCCGAAAGATGAAACAAGGAGAAAAGAATGGGTTAGATGAGTTAACAGAGGCGGACCGAAACCTGGCCAGCTCTGGCAACCCTCAAAATGGCATCGTCTGTGTTCCGACCATTTTGAGAACTGTTTTGAGAAAGATTTGGCAGATTCCATCGGATTCAGAGAGGTACTTCGACCGAAGTTGAAGCAAGATGCAATCCCGACTATTTTCAAGACTCCTAATAAAATTATTAAGAATCGAACACACAGGAGGAGTGCTTTCGATAAACGCCGAAGGTTGGAGGTGAGTTTTGTAAAACTGGTTCGTCAGTACACTGTGCTAATACACGTAGGGTACAATGCACTGCAGCAGGCCACGGACGGCGCAGACTGTCTGTTTGATTTCTTCTTATTAGGTAGGCCTATATCGTGTTCATCATCATCATTTAGTTGAAAGCTTATAATAACCTTCATTATATACGTTTGTGCACACGCTGTCTGTGACACGATATGAAAAGCTAAGCTTGTGGACTGTGTGGTCATCTTGAACCTCATCACACAGTTCCTTTCAGACTGTATCCGAATTGCTGGAAGCCTCTGGTAGCACTGAAGAGACAGCGCCAGAAGTAGGAGGAGTTGGAGTTGATGATGATGTTGCTGAACCTGAAGAAAGTGTGCTCGTGCTGTTGTGGGGTTTGGCCCTGCCGCAATTATTGGTTCAACTGGTATGGTCTGACAACGCCAACAGGAATAAAGCTGGCCACTTCATGTTCTTCCTCTTCCTCGAACTCCAGTAAATTTAACGACATATCGACAGCCAACCTCCGCCGCAAACAGACTCAAAAAATCACACAGTGGAACTCGCTATTGTGCACGTCCAGTGCAGTTGAGTATGTGAATGGATGTGGACGCTGTCTCTTTATTTGACTCCTGTGACGTCACTACATTGCCACCTGGTGGCGTTTTGAGGAACTATTCGTCTTGCTGGTAGTTTCGCCAGTCTTCGGAGAATGAACTTTTTTCGTGAATAAAAGTGCACTTTTCTCCATGAAAAAAGAATTTTCAAGATCCGCATTGAAACATATTTATTTCTGATATGTTTAATACATCATAGGGATGGTTTAATCTATTTTAAATATTTTTGCACCTCGACCTTTAATATTCCTCAATCTCAGCATCTAGGTTACTCTCTTCTTCGGCTTCTCTAGTGCAGTGTTCTTGCTCCTCCACGTGAATGCTGAGTGATCTCCGGGCAATTCCTTGCGGTTCCAGGCAAATCCCGCCATCCTGCGAGAGAAGAATTAATACATAGATAAACGAAAACACATCAAACCACAAGCACGTACACACACACACAATATATATCTAAATATATATATATATATATATATATAATATATATAATCATATTATATAATACATATATCATAGTATATCATATATATTATACTATATGATAATATATATATATACATATATAATGTATATATATATATATATCTATCTACTATATATATATATACATATATATATATACTAATCATTATATATATAACTATTATATATATCTTATATATATATATATATATATATAATGATATATTATATATATATATATATGTACATAATATACATACACATATACTACTATATATACAATCTCACTATATATATATATATGTGTATCTATATGTATAAATATATATAAACACACCACACACACACACACCCACACAACAAACACACACACAACACACAACACAACACACCACATATATATATAAAATATATATATATAATATATATAATATTAATAAATATAAATATATATATAGATATATATCTATAATATATAAAATATATATATATAATAAATATATTTAAAATTAATATATATATATATAAATATTTAAAATAAAATATATATATATAATATTTATTAAATTTTATGTATAAAATATCATATAGTGTGTAATATAAATCCCAAAACACACAAACACACACCACACACCAAAAACCACACACAACACACACACACACACACACACACAAAAGGATATATATATATATATATATATATATATATAAAATTATATATAATATATATTTTATATTAATTTTATATTATATATTAATATTTTTAATATATAATATATTTTAATATATATATATATATATGTGTTGTGTGTTGTTGTGGTGTGTGTGGGGGTGTGTGTGTGGTGTGTTGGTGTGTGGTGTGGGGGTTTTTTTATTTTTTTTTTGGGGGTTTTTTTGTGGTTTTTTTTTTTTTTTTTTGGTTTTATATACATTTTATATATATAAATATTAATATTTTATTTTTATAAAATTATAATAAAATTTATATATATATTTTATAATTATATATAATAAAATTTATATATAAATTTTTAAAATAATTTTATAATATAAAATAATTTAAAATAATAAATATTTATATTTTATATATTTTAAAAATATATATATATAAAA
>NC_051397.1:21418232-21421810 GCF_015228065.2 Penaeus monodon
GGCCCACTGTCTTAGAAACAATGAACCCCCACAGAGTGAAAAATTGGATGTGCTTGAGGCCAGACTTATCAATGCCATAAATGAAGCAGCCTCACAGACCATACCTAAACTTGGCCTTGGTCCAGGAGTTACAAAGATGCCTAGTATTTCAATGACGAGATTAAGGAGGTCAACCACAGAGTGAACATGTGAGGGAAACAATTCTAGATAAATAAATAAATAAATAAATAAATAAGAAATAAATAAAAAAATAACTGACATACTAACCCCTTAAGGGAAGTTGTCAGGGATGCATAAAAAAACTGTCAAAGGAATCAGGCAGGGAAAGTGGCTATAATGGTGAGAGTCCTTTAGCCACCCTTAAAGAGCTGTGGCAACAGGTCAGAGGCAGACAGGCTGGTGCACGAGTTCTCTGCAAGAACAAGCAGTAACAGACTGCCAGACAAATTGAAGGCAAACCAAGAATGCCTACAACCAGGCAGACTTGCTCTTATCAACCCGATAACTCAGATGTTATCTTTCCTTTGAGGGGACCAAGAAAAACATACATCTCATCAAATCTCGGGAAACTTCCACTCTACCCCAGAGTTGGATGATGGCTGACCATAGTTCCCATCCCAAAATCAAAGGAGCCAGGGAGATATTGCCCCAACTCTCTTCTCAGTTGTTTGGGCAAGATGGCCAAGTGGAAAATGGGGCCACATGAACACCATGGTTTCATAAGGGGCATGAATACAACACACAGCATAGCCACGCTCTTAAGCACAAATGGCACTGTCACATCTGTGGTAGTATTCCTAGACCTGGAGAAAGCTTTTGAATTATCAAGCCCTCTTGCTATTCATGAGACCCTGATCTAGAAGGGAGTCAGAGGAAAGCTCTTGGCCTGGATAGGTGACTATTTCAGGAACAAAACAGCCAAAGTCAGATTCCAAGGTAACCTATCACAGCACATATCACGAGAAAATGGAACACTACAGGGTGGGGTCCTCAGCACAGCCCTTTTAAACACTCTAATTTCCTATATCTTCAACAAAGATCATCTCCTATGCGGATGATCTTGCAGTCTACACTGGACTACACTGCCTGTTCTACAACTGGTATTGTAGGACTAAAGGACTAAAGATCTCTGCAACCAAATCAAAAGCCATGGCTCTGAGACACAATGTTCAAGACACAAGTCTTCGTGTCCAGAGTGAGTCAACTGGTGCTGACTCGATTAAGCTTTGTCTTTACCCATCATGGTGTCCAACTCCTGGGTGGGGCATAAACAGCTGACCCCTCAGATGAGAGGCTATCATGTTATTACTGTACTAGCCTGGAGGATGCCAAGGAGCTTGAACTGTTTAAGTCATATTACTGGATTTATTCACCTGAAAGTAGCGTGTGCACTCCATGGAGGTGCACGTGGTGTTGAGAAGCGTGGCAGATGAGCGTCCCATGGCTGTGTACTGCGATGGGCGGTGGTGACCCTTCTGCGGGTTCCGACGGTCCAGCCAGCACCGGTATGTCCTCCAGAGGAGCTGTTGCACCTGCCAGAGGAGGAAGAGGACATATGAAATAAACTGATCAGTTAGTAAATGAATGCACACACACAAAACAAACACACAAAACACATATATGCATATATAAACACATACACGCGCATGTATATATATTTATATATGTATATATGTATGTGTATATGTGGGTGGCTGCTTCATGCTCAGGATGATGTGAAGCAATGGTGTGGTAGCATAGGTAGTGTTAAGTGCTTTGCACACTTTCTCGCTTGCAGCTGCCACCACTGGATAGCCTGATCTGAAAAGGGAGCAGCTGTGCATAAGTTTCCCCTGCCAGCCCAAAACCACTCCATTATCTAGACTTCTGCAGTGCCTCCTTTTGGCCACCCATGGAAACTAGGCACCTTGAGGTTCTAGGCTGAACTGTGGAGGCTACTGTAGCAGCAGGAAGCCCTGACTTCATGCTAACTTCTGCCCCCTTGCCCCTTGGGGTTAATGAGAGGCTTTTGGGGAGACAGGTCTTGCCCAAGACAACAACAACTGGCAACAAAACATAGAAGTTGGTGCTGGGGGGAGGGCAAGAGTCCCTCTTACCCAGCATGTAAAGCAGGCTGTGGGTCCCACTGGGTTGGCAACAGCTGAGACTCGTCCCGTCTGCATCCCGACGGCTGCCAACCTGTGGGGC
This sequence comes from Penaeus monodon, assembly GCF_015228065.2. Classification (NCBI taxonomy): domain Eukaryota; kingdom Metazoa; phylum Arthropoda; class Malacostraca; order Decapoda; family Penaeidae; genus Penaeus; species Penaeus monodon. Next base: position 21,420,420 of record NC_051397.1, read on the forward strand.
AAAGACCACGGGACCCCACATATGGATGATGGGACCTGCAGCCAGCCAACCCTTGTTATATGGGGCAATGTCGATAGAGTGGCAGAAGGTGTTCTTCACCTGGAGTGACTGCTCAAGTTTAAACCTCAGGCAGGCTGACAGGACGATCGGTTACCACTAACGTCGAGGGAGTTGAAGCAGCTGCAGAGGCGAGAAGACCTGACAGCGGCATGGTTAGTGTGCGTGGCTACACTTATTACTGGTCGGGCTGCAGTGATAATCACCATCTCCAAGGAGTAGCCATAGCCATCTCCAGCAGACTTCAACCCTCGGTAGTAGATGATGTTTATATATTTGATGTGAAAGAGATGTCTTACACTAAACTTGCACCTGTGATAGACAGCTGTCCTCGGCAAGATATTTGTACTGTTCTGGTTGACTTTAATGCAGTATCTGGCTGCGATTGAGCTGGCCTATAAGATGTCTGTCGGTCCTCATGGCTCAGGAGCTTCTGGCAGTGAGAATAGTCTCCTTTTCCGGGAATATGCTAGGTCACAGAAACTGAGGATTTCTGGCTCTTGTACCAGCCCTCTGATCCGCATCATTGGTACAGTGATAAGGGTAATGTGGCCAAGGAGATCGACCACATCCTTGTTAGCACACGCTGGATGTCCCTCGAGAACTGCAGGGTATATCAGAGTGCCAGGTTCTGCGGAACTGATCATAGATTAGTTGTGGCTGTTCTCTTGGTCCAGTTCAGAACCCCCCATTGTTTCGATGAACACCTTTGGGTGTTACATGTAGACAGACTGAGCGAGGGGGAGTGTGCCCGGGGATTTGCTGAAGCTATCTCTGTTCGTTTTGCAGTACTTGTGGGCCTGATGGACCCTGTTCTTCTGTGGAACACCTTCAAGCATGAAATGGTCGATGTCATACCATCTCAGTTACTAATCTGAAAAAAAATTGTTAATTAGTGTAACGAGACAGTTCACGAGCGTGACATCATCGTAGTCTGTGGAGTAGCTGGATGGATAGCTGTCGTGGTAGGCCTAAGTAAGGTAGAAGGTCTTTCAAGCAGAGGAGGCCGTGACGATTGTTAGACAGAGGTGTGGTAGTCCCGAGTTGTGGGCCACGCAAGTGTCAAGTCGGCTGCTGACAATTTAGTTAGAATTACCATACATAAGGTATGTCTTATATGCATAGCAATTTATATATTTTTTTGATATTGTATAAATGTTAATTAGGTTGAAATTAGTTGCATTTATTTCCACATGGAGTGGGAACAAGGCAAATTGTATTTCGTTTTGTCTATTCTTTAGAAATGTGGGCTGATATTCATGAGGACTGTACTACTGGATTATCCAAGAAGAACAGCGGAGGAGACTGGGTTCTGGTCAAGATTGTGGTGGGGG
>NC_051397.1:21434119-21441707 GCF_015228065.2 Penaeus monodon
GTCTAGACCTCCTCGTAGTCCTGGCCCAGGCCAAACTCGGTGGCGTCCTCGTCCACACGTCCTCACAGATCTCGTCCAGGTCCTTCTCGCGTCCACACGTCCTCGTAATCTTCATCCGGATCTACGGGCGTCGGGGCAGGGGCGGCTCTTGATACCTGCGCTAGAGCTCCTGGCGTCTCGAGGGGGGTGGGGGCGGCAACTCGGGGCGTCTCGGCAGGCATCGCCTGTCCAAAAACATCATGGACGGCTTAACACCTGGTCTGATGAACATCCGGTCCGCAGGCCTATGGCGATCTTCGATGACGTCCTTCCCACGGCATCCTAAGGTGACTGGAACTGTAGTAGGATCTTCCTTCGGTGCCGTGTCGGTCCGACGCAATATATCATACACGTAAGGGCCAGAGTAAGAGAAAAAGAAAGGCAACAGAGAAGAGGGGGTGTTAACTACCACTAGCCGGTGATTTTTTTTAAATTTGCGGTTTTTAATGTTGGTTTTAAATTATTTTTGTCTTTTTTTTTCATTTTGTGTTTTATTTTCACAAAGATAAAAAAGAAAATAGAAGAGGGAGACGTCAGTAGCGATCCGCGTGGACCTGGCTTGAACTACCAACCGTCTCTGATAGATATGAGAGTAGATAAGGGAACGACATCGGCAATCCGCGAAGATTTACTTGAACCACAGTCGTCCGGAGCCAGGGAATATAAATAACCTGCTCTCTTCTGCCTATCTGTGATGGGCGCTCGCAAAATTCCCCAAGGATATATAAATTTTCACGAATCACACAAACACTTGGGGTAACTTGAGGAGGGTGAGAAAGGTGTGATTAATAAGCGAATAATGATTCTAGCTTAAACCCTAGTCCTACATTAATTAACGGACATAACGGCGGGTCACACCGACTCAGAAGGTGCCGAACGAATAACTTAGAACTTGTCACCAAAAGCAATGTAACAATGCTATGGTTAATTCCCAAGGTGTCAACAAAAATAACAACCAAAATACAGGGAACCACGCATTCATCAGACCCTTCCCACGTCGCCACCGACCGGGAAAAGAGAAAGTGAGGTCAGGTCAAGAGGGAAAATAACCTTTTTCTAATCCAAAGTGACCGCAAGCGAAAGAAAAGGTACAGGTCAGGGCGAGGGGGAGGAAATATGAAATGATATTCGTTATAAGATTAAATCACAAACGCGTTAAATTCGTTGCAGATGAAACAATATAAATCTCTAAAAACGAGAGAAAATAATTAATTACTTAACTAACAAACGATATTCATGTTTATTGATTGCATACTCGATCACACGGAAATGCGATCTGAAGTGAAGGAATAGTGTGAGAACGTGCCATTTGCTGTCATTTAGCACCTTTTAACCCAACAAAAAAAACAACGGCTTAACACATGTGTGGGAGAAGGAAGGGAAAAGAAATAAGAAAAGGGGCCCAAACGTATACTTACGTGTTTTTTTGTTTTTTTTTTCTTAGCCATGTCTTGAAGACGGTCGAGCGGATTTTCTTCGGGGTATGCGTTCGTGTTGCATGCCAAAAGGATGCAACAGCCCTCGCTGCCGCCAAATAAACGGGAATAGAACCCTATACATTGGCTTGCAGGTTCACAAAACACACGTAAAGGGGTGAACACACGCTACGACGACGCTACGACTTGTACTAAAGGGTTAAAAAGCGCCGCGCGGAGGTCGCGGTCAGCTGCCCGGAGGGAGAGGGCGGAGTGACCTTGGGTGACCTTAGCGCGCTAGGATCTTACGAGGTGAGATATCAGATGTGACCTCCCCTCGCTGAGCGAAAGGTTTTATTTGCGACTTTTGGATCCCCGTGGAAAACAGCCATGTGGTCCACTGGTAACCGAAATAGAATTATCCACATCCTATAATATATATATATATATATATATATATATATAGATATAGATATAGAGATATAATATAATATATACTAGATATTATATATATAAATATATAAATATATAATAATAATAATATAAACATATTAGTATATATATATATATATATGATATATATAATATATATATATATATATATATGGTGGTGTTGGTGTGTGTGTGTGGTGTGTGTGTGTGTGTGGTGTGTGTGTGTGTGGGGGTATGTATACACACACACACACACACACCACACACACACACGCATATATATATATAATATATATATAGATATATATATATAATATATATATATAAATAAATAAAATATATATATATAACATATATATTATAAAAGATAGATTAATATATAGTTTATGATATATATTATATAAAATAATATATATATATATTATATGATATTAATATATATATCTATGATATATATATATAATATATAATTGATATATATATAGAGTTATATATATATATATATATATATATATATATGTATAATGCATATATATATATATATATATATTCATCTTCTTTTAACGGTAGGTTCATGTCTGAGCCGCCGTGGTCACAGCATGATACTTAATTGTAGTTTTCCTGTTGTGATGCTCTTGGAGTGAGTACGTGGTAGGGTCCCCAGTTCCTTTCCACGGAGAGTGCCGGTGTTACCTTTTGGGTAATCATTCTCTCTATTTATCCGGGCTTGGGACCAGCACTGACTTGGGCTGGCTTGGCCACCCAGTGGCTAGGTAGGCAATCGAGGTGAAGTTCCTTGCCCAAGGGAACAACGCGCCGGCCGGTGACTCGAACCCTCGAACTCAGATTGCCGTCGTCACAGTGTTGCCTTCCGCCCAGTTTTTTTTTTTTTTTTTTTTTTTTTTTCTTCGAGTCACCATCTGTATTTACCCGACACTGACTTGGGCTGATATGATATGATATATATATATATATATATATAATATATATATTATATATAATATATATAATGTATATATATAATATGATATATAGTATATATATATATTATTTATATATATATATATATATATATATATATATATATATATGTGTGTGTGTGTGTGTGTGTGTGTATATATATATATCCTCTCTCTTCTGCAATCGAAGAGAGAATTCTGATTATCTGGGTGCAATGCCAACTGAAAGAGAGGTTTGTGTGTATGTGTGTCTACAGGAAGCGCAACTCACGCTCTGGATGCGGGAGTGGCGGTCATCCCGCAGCATGACCACGGCGAGGAAGGCCGCGACCACGCTGGAGTTGAGCAGAAGGCTCAGGAAGAGGTTCCTGTGCAGGACGACACGAGGCACACGCAGCTGTCTGGAATGCAAGAGGCAGATGGTGGGTGCAGCCAGAGACCATATTACACGATCGTATGTATGTATATATGTATGTATGTATATATATATATATATATATATATATATATATATATATATATATATATGTGTGTGTGTGTGTGTGTGTGTGTGTGTGTGTGTGTGTGTGTGAGTGTGTGTTTGTGTGTATTTATTTATGTGCGTTTAATCTTGGAAGCAAAATAAAAACAGTCACCCCGAATACCAATTAAAGCAGCGACTTATAAATACAAATACGGGGGGCTTACTTGTAGAGGAAAAAGATAACGATGGCGGGGATGAGCGCGGCGACGGAGACCACGTGCGCTGCGAGATGTACCTTCACTCGGGTCTGCAGCACGGCGAGTGTGCTGCAGGTGCTGTAGTTACTCCACTCAGAGCCCCCCGGCCCCACGTACCACGTCCCCGCTCGACTGCACTGCTTGTAGGCCTGGCCTGGAGGCACAAGGAGAATGCCGATCAACGTTGAAGTTTGCCCTCTGTCGTCTTGACCGATGAGGAAGCCCTCTGTGCCACCGCGCAGTAAGGTAAGCATGCTGAATTATAAACTGCGACACATTAATTCATAAGCCGCACCACGTTAATTGTCATATCATACATTTATTAGAGAAAAGTTCAGTGTGTGTGTGTGTGTGTGTGTGTGTGTGTGTGTGTGTGTGTGTGTGTGTGTGTGTGTGTGTGTGTGTGTGTGTGTGTGTGAGTGCGTGCGTCCGTGCGTGTGTGCGTGCGTGCGGATGGGTTCCTTTTGGGGGGCTGGCCTTTTGTGTGTGGGGAGTGAGATAACAGACCACACACACACACACACACACACACACACAACACACACACACACACACACACACACACACACACACCACACTACACACACACACACACAAACACATAGATACACCACCATACACACATATTACGTTTATATGTATAAATGTATATACATATATATATATATATATATATATAATTATATTAATATATATATATATATATATATATAAAATAGATAGATACATGATCTATCTATCTGTCTTTCTATCTACCTATTTATATATATACACACACATATGAGTGAGTGAGAGAGAGCGAGAGGACAGAGAGAGAGAGAGAGATGAGCGAGAGAGAGAGAGAGAGGGGAGAGGAGAGAGGCGAGAGAGATTTGTATACGGATGTATGTATAGGTATATATGTGTGCAATGTGTTGTAAGGATCCATATATTTGTATGAATTTGGTTATAACATCGAGCATAGCAGATGGGATGGGTGTATAGGAAAAACAAATTTCAAAGAGAATGCAAGTTATTCCACTCTCCTTCGATATCTCAGGTGATGACGTCTGGTGCAGTGGAGTGGCACAGACGGTAAATATCTCATTAGCATATAGGTAAATTTCCTTGCCATTCAGCAGTACGTGTTAAGAAGGAACATATGAACGAAGGTAATGATTATATAAATATAGATCGAATTTCTATTGGTGAGGTGATTTTTTAAAATGCGTGACTCAAACCCAGATACGTTAAAAACAACCCAATTTGTGAAAGCCTGAACCAGACCTTGTATTTTGTTGGCTTGGGTAAATATGCATGTATTTACATACGTACCGATAGAGAAGTAGCGAGACAAATGAAGACACATACATTCTTTGGGCACACAGCCAGCTGGAAAAAGAGCGGGCTACCTCGCGGGCACGTGGGCGGCCCGAGAAAGTAGTAGATGGTAGTCGGGGCCCCCCAAGAACGGCGGCGGGCGAAGGCCGCGGCGGGCGTGTCCGGCCAGCACTGCCAGCCGTCCCATGTCCGGGGCAGGCGTCTTCTGCTGCGGGGGAAATTGGCGCCATTGCTTCTCCTTCCCTCTCGTCCCTAATTTAAGGCTTCATTACTATAAGCAACATGGATGAAATTGCCACATCTTCTGAATGGCTTTGACAGCAGTTAGCGTCTGTAAAAACAAGGATTTCGACTTTGATACACTAATAATCAATAAATAATAATAATAATAATAATAATGATTAATAAATAATAATAATCATAATAATAATAATAATACTAATAATATAATAATGATAATAATAATAATAATAATAATAATAATAATAATAATAATAATAATAATAATAATGATAATGATAGCAACAACTACAACAACAACAATAATAATAGAAAAATAATAATAAGATGATGAAATAATGATAATAACAGAAATGATAATAAGGATAACAATAATAATAACACTAACATTGATACTAACACTAACTACAACAATAATGATAATAATAATAACATTAAAAAACAATAACGATAATAAAATTTTTTATTCATTATTATTTTATTAAACAAAAAATTAATTCCTTAAAAAAATGATTAATGTTCCCTTAGTCTTTAAATGCCAAAATCCCCCCTTAAAAATTAAAAAATTTTTGAAAAATTTTTTTGAAAAACCCCCAAAAAAAGAAAAAACCAAAATATCATGCTTTTGTTGTTTTGTGTTGTGGGTGGGGGGGGGGGGGAGTAGAAATTTTTGGGGTTAAAGGGACTAGTTTTCCTTTTGGCCCCTTTCCCTATATGTCCCCTGGCCGTTAAAACAGGCTTCCCAAAGCCCCCAAAAAATTAAAACAAGCAGCACCCAACTTTTTACCAGCCCGGTGGTTATGATGGGTATCCCGTTTCAAAAACCCCTAGGGCCTCACAAACCTTTTAAATAGGTAAGGGGGTGATTTTTCGGTTTTCCGGCACAATTCTTTTTTTTCACTCTAGGGGGGTTTTCATTGTTCTAAGGCAGGGGGCCAAGGGCCCTTTGGAAACGATTTTTGCCATTTGGGCCTTGTTTTTTCCAGTATGATTTCGGGGTTTTGGGGCCCTGGTCCAACACCCAAGAAGGGGTTTAATAGTACCATGATCATCACTTGAAAACGGGTCTCACAACACAACACCTAATTCTCCCCATCTGGGCCCGCAGTAGCAAAGGTGAGGTTTGGACCCCTCTCGGGCTGGGTGATAGCCCCCAACATCAAAATCCCAAAAGGAACCGGGAAAAGGAAATTGGGTGTCCCCCTCCTATGACCCATTTGGGTTTTGGGTTTCCCAGTACACAGACCTAGCTGATGTCCTAAGCCCCTAAAAAAGCCCTGGCCTTCTTTCACCCCTTTTAACGGTTGAGGGGGCTCCATTTTGGTAAAATCTAAACCCCCCCGGGCAAGAAAAAAAAATTGAACACCCTTTTTTCCAAACCAGTGTAGGGGCAATTCGGCTATTGGGGGGGAATGGGGGGGTTTGGGTTCTCTAAACCAGGATATAAAGCCTTTGGGGGAAAGCTGTAATTGGAAACCCTTGAAGGCATGATACCCTGAGAACAAAACAGCCCCTCCCCCTTTAGTGTCTCCGGGAAACCTTCAAAATATCAATGTTCCTTGATGCACTTTACTTGGAGAACGGCATTTTTTGTTTTAAAAGCCATAGATTTTTCCAAATGCAGAAAATTGTCCCGACTGTGTCCCCAGAGTTGCTCTGTGTAAATTTATTTTTTTCCCTTTTAAAGACTTTTGGCCCCCTTGCCGGAAATTCAGGGTAGCTTGATTTTTTGGGGAAAATTTGGGATCGGGCCCCGGGCCCTTGGCAAACAAACCCCAGGAATGGTCGATGCCTTGGAGGGTTCTTTTTTTGTCAGATCGTATGTTTTTTTTGAGGTTTTGTTGCCATGTTTATTAAACATTCCTTCATCCTCTTAAGGCCATCCCCTCCATGGAAACCCCAAGGGGGAAAAGGGAACTTAAAAGCTTTAAGTTTTTAAAAGTTACAGGGGTGGTGTGGGGATATAAAACAGACACTTGGGCTTTTGACCCGGGACTAACAGGGCCCCGTATGAGGCCAAGGGCCCCAGGGGGACGGGTTACCCCAAAAAGGAAACTAGCCCAATTTACCTGACTGGGCGGAGAGGGCCCCCCATCTTACTGGAATAAGGGGGTCAAAGGGGGCATGGGGCTACTAAAGGGCAACTCATGTATGGCATTAAATATGTATCATGGGGCAGGGGGAAGCCCCCCGGGAGGCCCCGAGGGGAGGGCCCTCCCCCCCTACCCAAAATTTTGTTAGGTCGTCCCCCCCCAGTGACCAAACCCCCCAAATCTGGTCCCTTAGAGGGAAGCTCAAAGGCCGGCCCCCTCTTTTAGGGGGGAGTTCCTGTTGAAAGGGTGTGGGGAGGGGGAAAGAAATAAAAACCACCAAAAAAAGGCTTGGCAAAGTACGACAAACGCATGGGTTTTTTGAGTTTTTGGGCCACTAGAGCTTTAAAGGCCCCGACAAGTTTAGGCCCTA
>NC_051397.1:21441807-21444307 GCF_015228065.2 Penaeus monodon
ATACGAAATTCAAATCTCAATAACAAATGAAACAGTGATCTCAGGTACTAGCATGAAAACAGTTAAAAGGAGACTCGGATTAGGGAGAAATCAATTGTATGCAATAAAGAAACCAGATGGAGAAGTGACATATAATAAGAATGAAATCATAAGAGTAGTGGAAGACTTTTACAGGGATCTATACAACTCAAATGAACAACCACGGATAGAAGCGAATGCGGTAACTAGAGACATACCTAGCATCACAACAGAAGAAATAAAAAGACTGCTTAGAGGCATGAGGGGAAACACCAGGGGAAGATGGAATTAGTATAGACATAATAGATGCAGGAGAAATTGCAACAGTGAAACTAGCCAATCATTTTAACAAATACCTTATCAACGGGAAAACCCTGAAAGCCTGGAAAAATGCAACAATTATTTTGATACATTAAAAAGGGGACAGAAAGGATTTAATAAACTACCGACCAATAAGTCTCCTTTCAGTTACTTACAAACTATTCACAAAGATCATCACGACTCGCATCTCTGACAGTCTGGATTCTAGCCAGCCTAGAGAACAGGCAGTGGATTCTCAACAACAGACCACATCCACACGCTCACCCAAATAATAGAAAAAAATAAACGGATATAGGAAACCCCTGTGTATGGCATTTGACTGCAAAAAGGCATTTGACTCTGTACAAATACCAGCAGTACTGGAAGCTATCCGAAGACAGGGAGTAGAGGAGGTATATTGTAAAATACTGGAAGATATATACAAAGATGCGACAGCAACCATCAAGCTCCACTCCGAAACCGACAAAATACTAATTAAAAAAGGTGTTAGACAGGGTGATACCATCTCACCAAAACTGTTTACAGCTTGTCTCGAGAAAATATTAAAAAAGCCAGAATGGAACAAAAACGGACTAAAATAGGAGACGAATACCTGAACAATCTAAGATTTGCAGATGATATTGATGATCTCTCTAGTGAATCTGCAAATGACATGCAGCAACTAATAAACGATCTGAATAGAGAAAGTCTGAAAGTCAGACTTAAGATGAACAAGAAAAGACTAAGATCATGTTCAACAGTAGAGTTCAATTCGAACAGATACACGTACAAGGCGTAACGCTAGAGGTAGTGGAAAAGTATATATACCTAGGACAACTCGTACAGACAAGACAAATACATCTAGCGAAGAGGAAATTAAGTGTCACATCAGTCTACGCTGGAGCGCCTTCGGCAGACACAGTAGCATACTAAGAGGTTCTTTGCCATTATGTTTAAAAAGAAAAATCTTTAACCAATGTGTCCTCCCAGTTATGACCTATGCATCAGAAACATGGACTACAACTAAATTATTGGGGAGGAAACTAATAATTGCCCAGAGAAGGATGGAGAGACTGATGCTGGGAATTAGCCTAAGAGATAGGATAAGGGCGACGTGGATCAGGGAACAGACAAAAGTGGAAGATATACTTGTGAGCATCAAAAGGAAAAAAATTGCAATGGGCAGGTCATATACATCAGAGACAGGACAACAAATGGACACAGAAAGCAAGATAATATAGATAATATAGATAATACAAAAAGGCTAAGGGCCAGACCAGTGACTAGATGGCGTGACGAGACTGGAAACAAAAACACAAGATGACAAAGTTGGAAAATATTGGGAGAGGCCTGCAGTAGATCGACTCAGGCTGATGATGATGATGATGATGATGATGATGATGATGATGATGATGATGATGATGATGATGATGATGATGATGATGATGATGATGATGATGATGATGATGATGATGATGATATATATACATACATATATATACATATATATATATATATATATATATATATATATATATATATATATACATGTGTGTGTGTGTGTGTGTGTGTGTATGTGTGTGTGTGTGTGTGTGTGTGTGTGTGTGTGTGTGTGTGTGTGTGTGTGTGTGTGTGTGTGTGTGTGTGTGTGTGTGTGTGTGTGTGTGTGTGTGTGTGTGTGTGTGTAAACACACACAGCGCGCACACAGATAAACACAGATGCACTCACAAATACATTAATATTATCTTAGAAGACGACTCGCTCTTGCCGAGGGCTAATTGGCCGTCCGTCCCGGAACTAAAGGGACCTCTGGTCGAGCGTAGAGAACAGCAATGGTAATGAAGTCCTTATTGGGATCCTGATATCTGAGCTTTTTAACAAAGAATTTTGTATCGTACAATATCAGAAATTACAGTAAAGCAGCAGGATAAACAACATTCTCTTTTTTTCCGTTTGGTGTGAGTTGCCATTTCCAACTCTGGAACAACACCCATAGAGCTGACCGTGAGAAAAGCATTTCTGCAAGAGGTGAAATCTAACAATTTTCAGCGGCTGCCCTTATCTCTTTTGAAAGGACTTTGTAAAGTTAACTGTGACTGAAAACTGGAGTCTTTTCAATTCAAATGCCTGCTGGGAATGAACATATTTTCCTTTCACAAAGTTTTGGAGATATTTTAAACT
>NC_051397.1:21456807-21461807 GCF_015228065.2 Penaeus monodon
CAGATCTAAAGAAAAATAATAACAATAATAATATTAATAATAATAATTTCTTCTTCTTTCAAGTGCCCTGTCCCACAAGGACGTTGGCGATCATGGATTTCCATGATTTTCTTGGCAATTTAGAGCGGTGGTTTGCCGTTGCCTTCCGCCCGGTGTTTTTATCGAGTCACCATCTCTATTTACCCGGTTCTGGGACCGGCACTGATTTGGGCTGGCTTGCCCACCCAGCGGCTAGGCAGGGAATCGAGGTGAAGTTCCTTGCCAAGGGAACAACGCGCCGGCCGGTGACTCGAACCCTCGAACTCAGATTGCCGTCGTAACAGTCTTGAGTCCGATGCTCTAACCACTCGTCCACCGCGGCCTTAATAATAATAATAATATTATCATTATTATTATTATTATCATTATTATCATTATAATGATGATGTTGCTAGTCTTAATGCCTATGCTAATATTAATAATGATAATGATATCCCATACAACATCATGCTCTTTGTTGTGTGTGTGTGGGTGGGGGGGGGGTGAGTAGTAATATTTGCTAAGACTAGCTTCGCTTGAACCTTCCATATATGTGGCCTGGCCTGTGTCAACAGGCGTTCCAGCCGCCACAATGTAAACAAGCAGCATCATCTTTTTACCAGCCCGGTGGTTGTGATGGGTGATCCCTGTTTCAGAAACTATGCTCACAACTCTGTAAATAGTGTAAGAGGGTGATGTTCGGCTCGCTACAATTCTTGTTTTCACTCTATGGTGGTTCATTGTATCTAAGGCAGTGGGCCAAGGCATTCTGAACGACTTGCCAGTTGGCCTTGTCTTTTTTCCAGCTATGATTGTGCTGCGGTATTGGGCCTGGTCCAACATCCAAGAAGGTGGTAATAGTACCATGATCATCACTTGTAACAGTCTCATCAACACAACACCTAATTCTCTCCATCTGGGCCGCAGTAGCAAAGGTGAGGTCTAGGATCCCTCTCTGGCTATGTGATAGCCTGCCACATCTAAATCCCTACAAGGAACCAGGATAGGATGGTGTCTCCTCCTATGATCACTTGGTCTTGTTCTACAGTAGCACAGACCTAGCTGATGTCTAAGCCCCTACAGCCTGGCCTTCTGTACACACTGTACGGCTTGAGGGGGCTCCACTAGGTGTATCTCAACGGCAAGAGATTGAACACCATTTCCACAGTGTAGTGCATCGGCTATTGTGGAATAGGGGATTGTGCTCTGACCAGGATGATCAAGCCTTTGGTGTCAGCTGTACTTGGCAACATGAAGGCATGATACCCTGAGAAGCGAACAGTCTCCTCCGTTAGTGTCTCCTGGAACATCACAATATCAATGTTCCTTGATAGCACTATTACTTGGAGAACGGCATTTCTTGTATTAAAGCCATAGATGTTCCACTGCAGTATGTCTAGACTGTGTGCCATGATGTTGCTCTGTGTCAATTATATCCATTTCTCTAAAGACGTTTCCTGCCGGAAATTCAGGGTAGCTTGATCTTTAGGGAATTTGATCAGGCCCTGGTCTCTGGCGATCTGAAGCCATGAATGGTCGATGCCTTGGATGGTTCTTTTTTTAGTCAGATCGTATGTTCTTTTTGAGGTTTAGTTGCCATGTGATTAAGCAGTTCCTTCATCCTCTTACGCCATCACCCTCCATGGAATCCAAGGGGAAACTGTATCTTAGAGCTCATGTTTAACAGTTACAGGGGTGGTGTGGGGATATACACAGACACTGGACGTTGTGACTGGCACTAACAGGACCTGTATGAGGCCAAGAACTCAGTGACTGCTTGACCTCCAGAAGGAAACTAGCCAATTGACCTGACTGGGCAGGAGCAGGCCACCCATCTTACTGGAATAAAGGGATCAAAGAGGCATGTTGCTAGCTAAAGGACATACTCATGTACGGCATGTACTCATGTGGGCAGGTGAAGCCCCCTGTGGAGAGACCAGAGGGGATGCCATCCCACCTACAAGATCTTTGTTAGGTCGTCCCTCCCAGTGAGCCAGCCACCCAAATGCTGGCTCACCTTAGAGAGGAAGCTCAAGGTCCGGCACCTCTTCAGGGCAGTTCCTGTTGCAGGACTGTGTGGGGAGGGGGGCATGAGTACAGCCACCAAAAATGGCTTGGCAAAGTACGAAAGCGCATGTTTTCTGAGTTTGGTCCACTAGATGCTAATGGCAGAGCAAGTCAGGCCTCTGAATGTGGCGTATCATTTTTTTTACGGCAGGCTGTGAGTAAAATGCCATATCTGTACAGCATACCATACTGCAATGGGAATTACAAAAAAGGACCGAAAGTGAGTGTGTTCTCCTTCCCAAGAGACGAAGTACTTTCCCGGAAGCGGCTCGGAGCAATTAAGAAAGGCAACTTTGCAACTTCGGCCAGTAGCAAGGTAAGTCTGATCTTTGTATTATAAGCCTTTTTAGTGGTGAAAAAAGTGAGATGGTAAGTCTGATATAGCTAGTATGTCCACATATATGCCATATAAAATTAAGAGTGTGCAACATTCAAAATGATAGCGACAGGAAGCACTACCACAAATATATTTACAAATATTTTCTTACTTTCTTCACTACTTATCGGGAAACGGTGATCGTAACAGGAACATTTTCAATAGGTAATCAAGGTTTGGTCAGTATCGTAAGCTAGAGGGCAGTAATTTGAAAGTGAAAAAATGGGAAAGAATAGAAAAAGAAAGCTTGGGACTATTATAATGATATGCTTATTGTGTACAGCTGTTTATAAAGTGGGTTTAGGGTTGATTTTTTCAATGTATCCCTCGTGGCTGGTGTGGTCAGCATTTCATGTCATGTCATTTGATTTATTGTATTTTTTGTTTGTGAACCGATGCCTTTCCTTGGGTTATTAAGTGAGGAAAATAGAGTGGAAGAGGAGCGATATGACCATTTTGGTTTGTTTTAAAATCTAATTTGTAAAACTTTCATCAGTAAAGGAATATTTTCCATAGTGCATAATGTATTTTTTCCTTTATATTGCTGAAAGATCATATAGATTTTATTTGATTGCATCCTAGAAACAACGAAGTGAGTACCTTAATTATTGTAAAGTGCACAGACAACCAGGGTAAGATTTTTATAATTTGCAAATGAATATATCCAGCTCCTTCACAGGGAGCACAGCAAGTCTTATCTGATTTACTTGTGTTAGTGTACATAACACAACTTTCTTCATTAGTTATCAGAAAATGATAATTGTAATAATTTATGGAAGTAATCAACTTAACAGTATTTATATACTAATTACAGGTATTCATGTCAACGATATAAAATACTGCAAGACCGTAAAGTGGAAAAAATCGAACAGTTAACCTGCCAGATGTGAGCAGGATCTAGATTGTGTGACATCACGGATGATATATTAGGCCTTCTCTTTCAGTGGCCGTGATGTGAGACGGAGACTGAGGCCAAATGTTGGGGATCTCTCATGCCTCAACTAATTTTGCAAGGTCTTTTCTTCACCTCTCATTTTCCTTCTCTTCCCCAACCTCTTCTCCTGCCCACTTCCTAAGATGTGAGAGCCGTGTTGAGAGGATAAAAGGCAGGCTTTGGGTCAGTCCTGAACAGCCTCAAGGATCCTTGGGTACTGTTACTTAGCCCATAACTCTCATGGGGACCCTGAGGGGTGAACCGTTTCTCTTCCCCACACATTCCAGGCTTTACCATGGCTTGACCATTTATCAACTAGTCCCACTGACTTTTCCAGTTCCCTGACCACTGGCTCTCCTATGATCATGACTCTAATCACCACTGTTACAAACCACTCCTAAATGCCCGCTGGTTGACTCAGGTCAATCTTCAGAAAACATTCCTCCCTTTTTCCCAACATCCTCCACTCCATCTCCAAATTCTTCCCCGCAATATCACCTTCCTTAACACCACTCCCTCTACCTCTTATCCCCGTCTTTCTACTACTTCCAGCTCTACTACTTCCACCCTTTTTAGCCCAGCCAAATGGGATCGATTCTTAGAGCATTGTCTCCATATACAAGAAGGCAATTTTTCTTCCCACTGCCAGTTACATCTGGGTTCCAAGCTCATGCATTATCTACTCTGATTTACATCACCCTTCCTGCCCTGTCTCACTCCTCCCTTAATACTTGTACTGGAATTGTTTCCATCTCCCCGGTGATTGCCCTGTCTGCAAGATTAGTCACCCTGTGAAAACAACCATCTTGCCCGCCTCGATGACTATGATGTTATATCAGTGCAGTGCTACACTGCAAACCACGAGGCCGCCGAAAGTCCTACACCAGTATTGCCAAGATTACCCCCCGCATGAAATTTATATTCTTCTGCCCTGTCCGGACCCCTTTCTCGTCAATGTAAAAAATATTGGCCATTTAGCAACCCTGCCAAGCACTGTCCCTCCACAACCCGCTGCCCTCAATGTGCCCAGCCTGGTCATGACCTTTCAAATTACTCAGCACAACAATGCACGAGTGACAATCGTGGGGTTCCCATAAATTAGATTTTTTAATGGGTGCCCTACGTACGACTTCGAGTGTGATTTAGCAGTTCTGAGATTCAAACTTGTCCTAACTCTATGCGAGGCCAGACAGGATACACGTTGACGAGGTTTTTCTCTCACTTCCTATTCCAGCAAGATGTGTCTGTGACTCTCCCAGTATCTCTTTCCCCTACCCCCTTACCATCCCACCTCTATCCCCTCTCTTCCCCAGCAAATTCTTTTGCCATTCTAATCCTGATACTCCAATCTCCACCACTTCCCGAGTGGCTATTCCTCCTCATTTTACATGTTGCTCTGGGCAGTCTAAACGTTCCACACTATCTTCTCCTACCACAGAATCTCCGACAACCACCTCTCCCTCGAATGTGACTTAAACCTCTCCACCCAACCCCCCTCCAGAAACTCTTGAGGACGTCCAAACCTTCTTAAACATGTCTCAAGAGAACACTTCTCTCCTCATCGACCCTCCTATCTCTCTACTCCCATTCCCTCTACATTCAAAA
>NC_051397.1:21464307-21466807 GCF_015228065.2 Penaeus monodon
ATGGCAATGGGCAGGTCAAATATCCGTACGTCGGAGACATAACGGTGTGTGTGCGTGTGTGTGTGTGTGTGTGTGTGTGTGTGTGGTGTGTGTGGTGTGTGTGTGTGTGTGTGTGTGTGTGTGGGGATGTGTGTGTGTGTGTGTGTGGTGGTGATGATGTGTGTGTGTGCTGTGATGTTGTGTGTGTGTGTGTATGTGTGTAGTGTTGTGTGTGTGTGTTGTTGTGTGTGCGTGCGTGTGGTTGGTCTTGTGGTGTGTGTGTGTGTGTGTGAGTCTGCGTGTGTGTGTGTATGTGTGGTGCTGTGTCGTGTGTTGTGTGTGTGTGTGTTGCTCGTGCGTAGCTGGCTGTGTTGTTGGTGTGCAAGTGTGTTGTGGTGTGTGTGTTGTGGTGTGTGTGTGTGTGTGTCGTGTGCGTGTGTGTTGAGATGTGTGTAATGTGTGGCGGTTGAAGGGTGGGTGTGTGGTGTCGACAGTGAGGCTGTACGTGCGAAGGTGTGTGTTGGGTGCGGTCTGGTTGACAGAACAGATGGCTATCGAACTGGTAGAACTGTGAGTGATGAACTTGTTAAATGCCATATCTTGCTGTCAGGATGGGTTAGATAAGGCATATGGAAAAGTTTCCTTATAGAGATCACTGGAGGTCACAACATTGCAAAATGTCAAAGCACTTGATCTCATTAGATTACAAATTGCGTCCATCCAGAAATCATTACTAAGATAGGGAATCTGTCCGTCAATTGTATTGTCATTAGTTTGTTCTATCAACAGCTGGCTGTTAACATTCCGGTCTGCAAAAGTCCGTGACTTTTTATGTGTACACTTATGGCTCACTTGGTCCGGACGTCTTGAAGTCTCCTATGGCGGTGAGGCGTGCGTGTGGTTCGACCAGGAGCGAGGCGAACGGTGTTGGGGCGTTGGTCACCAGAACAGAGCTATCCAACTGCGTAGCAACCTGTGGAAAGGATGAATTGTTACAATCCATATATTGCTGTCAGACTGGGTTAGATAACAATGGAAAAGTTTCCTTATAGAATACATACAAATTCAAATTCAAACACTTTATTCCATTAATTACAATGGGTATTCTATTTACATATATGATGTTTACATTATGTAATATGTTATATACAGAGATAATATATAATGCTTGTTTAACAAGATTAGACAGAACGTTAATATCACAAAAGACTGAAATATCATGCTTGGCTTGATATTTGAACGCCTGGTGTCACTGATATTTCAGTAGATGTTCTTTCACTTTTGTGTTAAATGTCTTTTGGTTGAGATATTTCTAATATTTTCTGGTAGTTGGCTCCAGATCACCAGTCTTCGGATTTGCATATTTCTTGCCCCGGTTTCTGTATTCGATCTTCTGATATATAAGGAGTTATTTTGCCTTGTACGGACACCTGTTATGTTACCTATTGTTTGTATAGGTAATAGCTAGTTTGGGTAATTTCCTTGTATGACTTTATGGAATAGAATACATGTGTCATAGTTGTATTTCTGTAGTACTTATAGCCATTTTAGTTTGTTTATATGTGGTGTGATGTGATCATATTTATTTACATTTCCTAGTGCTACTCTTGCCGCGAAGTTCTGTAGTTTTTGTGTCCATTGTATTTGTGTTTTGTTTGTGGAGCCCCAGATGATTAGACAGTAATTAATGATTAATGATTAGTGTTTGTATAACAACAATTCTTGTTTCTGTGGGTATTTTATTTTTAGATTTGATTTAAGTGTATCAGAGTGCCCATTACTTTTCTGTAGAGGTGATCAATGTGTGGATCAAATGTCATGTATCTGTCTAAGTGTACCTCTAGATTTTTTACTGTCGTGTTGGGTTTGATGGAGCAATCTTGGAAGTATATAACTGTACCTGTGGGTATTTTTGCTATGTTCTGACGGCTGCCTATGAAAATACGTTGTGTTGTTCGTGGATTTAGTTTCAGGTCATTCATATCGAAGTATTTTTTTGCTTCTGTTAGAGTCTGTTTTTTCCTATCAACTCATTTAGGCTGTTAACAGAGACAGCGTGAAGAACTTGAGTCGTCGGCGAACTGAATAAGATTTTTTTTTTTTTTTTTTTTGCAATTGATGACAGATCATTAATGAATATAATGAATAAGATTGGGCCTAGGATGCAGCCAAGTGAAACACCGAACGAAACTGGTTGCTTCGATGATACAAACATGATCAATTTCGTGGTTTGTTATTTTGTTTATAAGTAATTCATGGCTGACACTGTCAAAGGCCTTCGATAAATCACACAGAGTGAGCAAATTGATCTACTTGTCAATATTTTTATAAATTTCATTTGTTTGTTATTATAAAGTCTAATATGGATGAGGGATTTTCTGTAATCCTTGTAAGTTATTCTAGTTTATTTTTAATAATTATTCCATGTAACTTTGCAATTGGTTTATTTAGATCGCCATTTAAATCACCTAAGATAAAAAAAAAAAAAAAAATTCTTTAGTAACATTTCTCCGGCAATATT
>NC_051397.1:21471807-21474307 GCF_015228065.2 Penaeus monodon
AATTTCAGATGCATAATGATACCCATGTCAGTAGGTCATGTGTTGATTTCCAGCCCTTAATTCAAAACATATTTTCTGTTACAACGGGACTAGCCATGATTCTCATTATCATTATTTTGCCTTTTAAAATTGACTTCATGGTTGGAGAAGAGGTGAAAGTTGGGTGGTGCAAAGTCAGGAGAATAAGGAGGAAAGATGTTGTAGCCACAGGATCGCGCTTTCATCCGGGCAATGTGAGAGTTGCGAACAGGGGCGTTGCCTTGTAGGAGGCAGACATATTTGGTCAACTTGCCATACATCCTGGTTTTGTAGCAGTGAAGCATAGTAAGCTCCTGTAATTGTAGTACAAAAGACTGTGAGCATGACCTTGCCTGGCGAAGGTGTGACAAGTGCTGTTTTTTTTTTGGGGGGGGAGTCAAAGTACTTCCATTTTTTTGAATGGGCCTTAATTTTGTTTTGTCATGCTTAATTAGTCTATCAAAAAAGTCGTTTTTCTTGGCACATGGTTAAAGCAGCCTTGGAACATGGACTAATTTTGATATCTTGGGTTAGGTGACGAACATTAACATGGCGGTCTTCAGAATGGCAGTCTCCACTTGATGGATGGCATCCTTATCATTGACAGACTGGAGTTGGCCTGGAATATGAGCTGTTTCCACAGATCTCCAACCACACCTGAACTGCCGATGCCAATGTTAACAACGTTATATGGTGGGGCATCCTACCCATAAATTGCTTTCATTTCATCAAAGGTCTCTAGTGGTGTGCGGTCATTCAAGAATAAAAACATGATCACTGATCAGTACTCCACTGGTTCCATTTAAACACCTTAATGCACCTTTGCCACTGTAACAGAAAACAAGTTATGAGTTAAGGACTGGAAATCTACACATACCTATAGAGATGTACAACATTATGCATGGGAAAAATCAGCCTTCTAAGATAAGCAGAAATGGTTGAGGGGAAATCTTTAATAAGCGCCTCTCGCATACACACACACACACACACACACACACACACACACACACACACACACACACACACACACACACACACACACACACACACACACACACACACACACACACACACACACACACACACACACACAAATAAACACATGATAATGTGGCAAATGCCACAGTCACCTCACTCGGCACCGGCGCAGCCTCGCTCGGCATGGTTTCCTCTGCACCGAGTCAGTCGTCTGGCAAGCAGGCAACAGCCATGTGACACGGGAGAGTGGAATGTAGCCTTTTAGCCAAGTACGCAGGTGATGCATTTTGTACTTATACAGCATGCTCACCAAAAAATAGGACGCCTTGGCCCACTGCCTTAGAAGCAATGAACCCCTACAGAGTGAAAACATGGAAGTACCTGAAGCCAGACTTAGCAGTGCCACAAATCAAGCAGCCTCACAGACTATACCTAAAACTTGGCCATAGTCCAGGAGTTATAAAGACACCTGGTACTTTAATGATGAGATTAAAGAAGTTTAACCAAAGAGTGAACATGTGCAGAAAACAATTCTGAAGGCAAAGAACCCCTGACAACCTAGCCCTCCTAAGGGAAGCAGTCAGGGATACCAAAGAAACTGCCACAAGAATCAGGCAGAAAAAGTGGCTGGAATGGTGCAAGCCCTTTGGTCACCAAACCACCCTTACACAGCCGGGGCGACGGGTCAGGTGAGCTACTAGCCGCTCAGCCTCGAGGTGCACACACCACGACCCTCAGTCAGAAGCAAACAGACTGGTGCATGAGCTCTTTGCGAGAACAAGCATCAACAGTCTGCTAGCTAAATTGAGGGCAAACCAGCAATGCCTACAACCAGGTAGACTTGCTCATATCAGAGAAAGGGCAGCTGAACCCAATAAGGGCAGGTGAACCCTAAGAAAAACCTACAAAAACAGTTCTTACACAGCCCCGGGTTCTGATGGGATCCCATCATTACCCACCCAGGACTGGCAGATGAGCTTGCATTCCTACAACTAGAAGAGGGCTATCATAGTTCCCATCTCAAAATAAAAGGAGCCAGGGAAGTACCGCCCCATCTCTCCTCAGCTGTCCGGGCAAGATGGCCAAGAGAATGGTGCTAAACTGACTCCAATGGAAAATCCAATGGACCCCTACATGAACGCCTCCATGGGTTCACAAGGGACATGAGCACAGCGTGCAGCATAGCCATGCTTTTAAGCACAACTAGTACTGTCACTTCTGTGGTAGTATTCCTAGATCTGGAGAAGGCTTTTGAATTAGCAAGTCCTGGATCAGGAGACCCTGATCCAGAAGGGAATCAGAAGAAAGTTCTTGGCTTGGATAGGTGACTATTTCAAGAACAGAGTAGCCAAAGTCAGATTTCAAGGTCACCTATCAAAGCACATGCCACTAGAAAATGGAACACCACAGGGTGAGGTTCTCAGTCCAGCCCATGTCAACACCCTAATGTCCTGCATCCTCAACACACATCTCCCAGTGGGGTGCAAGATCATCTATGCAGACG
>NC_051397.1:21479307-21481807 GCF_015228065.2 Penaeus monodon
AGAAAATAGAAAACTTCTATAATGGTGGAGAGCAGTAGTCAGTGATAATAAAGAATAAAAGAATTACACTAATAATAAAAAAATCAATAATAATAACAATACCAGAATTATAAAAGTAAGAGAAGGGAGGCCACGACGTGAGATACGGGCCTCGTAGAAGTATTGCAGTCCCGAGCAGAGTTTCCTTTAATTTCCTCCCCCCTAGACATTGGGACGTGATCCTCGATGAACCCATGAGCATCCTACTCGGAGTGTTTCATCCCAGACCACACGAACTTCATTTCTAATCCTGGTGAAAAACAAATTAACCAGGTCGTGAATAAAACGAAAACAAAAACGCGTGCTTCCTTACCAGCATCAGCAGGAGCGGAAGAACAGGTGCAAACATCATCACGTCGATATTGTATGGTCTCCAATCTCTTTCAAATCTTCTTATTTATAAAATTGTAATTGTAGCTTTTTCCCTGGGCAGATCTGTTTTTCTTTGTAACGTATCTTACATATTTTATTTGCTTTTATTTCAAACTTATATATATATATATATATATATATATATATATATATATATATATACTTTTTATTCATTTATTTATTTATTTTTTTTGTAATTTCACACTATTTGAACAGTTTCTTATTTAACTATCTTTCCTTTTCACTGCATTCATATCTTCAGCAAATATTTTGCTGTAAATGTTTAAAATTATATCGTTCATTTATTCAAGAGAGTATCTATATTTTCAGGTTAAAGAAATCATCCCTCTTCAAGCGGTAAGATATAACAGATAAACCATTTCGAAAAAAAACGGAACTGGTGTCCAATCCGACCTTCTCTGCTGCGCTCAGGCGGTGACCTGTTGCTTCCAGACAAGACGCCACATGGATGCTGCCGATGCTGGGGAAATTATCGTACCCCTTCGGGAAATCTGACTGGCGCATGAGTCATTTCTGCAAGCCTTATAAGATTCCTAGCCCCTCTCTCTCTCTCTCTCTCTCCTCTCCTCTCTCCTCTCTCTCTCCTCTCTCTTCTCTCTCTCTTCTTCTCTCTCTCTCTCTCTTCTCTCTCTCCTCTCTCTCCTCTCTCTCTTCTCTCTTTCTTTCTCTCTCTCTCCCTCTTCTCTTCTCTCTCTCCTCTCCTCTCTCTCCTCTCTCTCTCCTTTCTCTCTTTTCTCTCTCTCTCTCCTCTCTCTCTCTCTCTCTCTCTCTCTCTCTCTCTCTCTCTATATATATATATATATATATATATATATATATATATATATATATATATATATATATAAACACACACACACATATATGTGTGTATAAAATCAACGGAACAGTTAACGAAGACTATTAGATTAAAATCTTAGAATAATATGCAGTTCAATCTCTAATCCCCTATTTTGAGGATAGTGAAGCAGTATTCCAGCAGGTCAATACTCCCTGCCACACTGCAAAGATTGTTTGGATGACCAGAAATAAGATGACGTATTTGGAATAGTCCTAATATGAACCTAATCTAGTATGTTTGGGACTACATTGCAAAGAAAACTGACTTTGCATTGTTTAAAAACAATGATGATTTGTGGGAGAGGATAAACAAAGAGCGGAACGATATTCCTACTGATGATTATATAACTAAGTTATATAAGAGTATGGAACGGAGAATCGATGCTCTACCAGATATTAGATAAATTTATTTACGTAAAAGTCGTTTAAATAGGAAATGATTGCTCGAATTGACATCTTAAACATTCAGCATATCTGTGGCTATATATTCATCAATGCTTCTAAAAATATGGGATTTTCTATAATAATATCAAGAAAAATGCTGAAGCACACACACACACACTCATATATATATATATATATATATATATATATATATATATATATATATATATATATATATATATATATATATATATATATATATATATATATATATGCATATGCATATATATATATATATATATATATATATATATATATATATATATATATATGTATACTATATATATATATATATTATATTATATATGTATATATATATATGTGTGTGTGTGCGTGTGTGTGTGTGTGTGTGTTTGTGTGTGTGTGTGTGTGTGTGTGTGTGGTGTGTGTGTGTGTGTGTGTGTGTGTGTGTGTGTGTATGTGTGCGTGTGTGTGTGTGTGTGTGTATACACACACACGTATATATATATATATATAATATATATATATATATAATATATATATATATATATATATATATATATATATATATATATATATATATATATAACATATATATATGTGTGTGTGTGTGTGTGTGTGTGTGTGTGTGTGTGTGTGTGTGTGTGTGTGTGTGTGTGTGTGTGTGTGTGTGTGTGTATTTATATATGTAAATAAATATATATAGACGCACACACATATTTATAGACACACACACAGGTCTGACCTAGTTACAGGTAACTCGATCAGGGATATGTGAAGCGCCTCGTCATGTGGTGACAGCTGCTGGAACATCAGCAACAGAATT
>NC_051397.1:21519789-21524730 GCF_015228065.2 Penaeus monodon
GAAGCAGCAGGCGCGCTCGCGCGGGCGGAGGGGCTCGACGTCGGTCCGCAGCGAGCGGGGCGTTCGCCGTGTTTTTGGCGCGGGGCGACGGTGGCGGGCAGATCGCCGGGCGGTCCGCGAGGCGCGGGCCAGGGTGCGCAGCGGGGAAGAAAGCTCCCTATTAGTGGGGCGTAGTCCACGGGGGGCAGGGACGGCGCGGCGCCGGCGGGCGGCTCGCGTGGCAGCCGGCCGCCGCGGGGTTCGTAGCGCGGCGCGGAGGAGCCCCGCACCCGCGTTTTGGCAGCTTGTCGCCCCGCGGTACGCGCCGCTCGCTCCTGGGAGAGCGCGCGGCGCGCGCGCTCGAGCGGCAGAGCGCAGCCAGCGACTCGCGTGCGCGCGCGCCGCATCGCGGGCTGGCGGCTCTCTCTTCTCGTCTCGGCTCTGCTCTATATTCTAGGTCTGCTCTGCTTTCTCTCCTCTCTCTGATCTAATCTCCTCGCTCGCTACTCTCTGTCTGGCTAGCCTCAGCTCGCTCGTCGATCCGATGCTCGCGTGCTGCGAGAGCACTACGCTGTGTCGGCGCGTCCCCCCTGGATCGCTGCTGTCGTGCGCGGTCCTGGCCTTCGCGCTGTCCGCAAGGAGCAGGTCCCCGTGCGCTGCCCGGCGCCCGTGGAGCCGGCGCGGCGGACGATGCCGCCGGCCGGCGGGGAGAGCAGTTCGCTTTGTCGTCGGTCCCCCCCTGGGCGCGTGCGAGGGGGCGCGAGTCGCTGCCGTAGCTCGCGGAGTCCCTGAGCGCGCCCCAGCCTTCCTCTTCGCTGTTCGGGCCGACGTGCCGTATCTCGTTTCAGCGACGCGAGCGTGTGTGCGCTGGCGGCTCGCCGCGCGTCCTCGCGCCGCGCGTGCCGGGATCGCGTGCGGGACCGAAGCGGCGCTGCGAGCGCGCTGCTCTTGGCGTCGGCAGCGCGACGCGCGCCGCGTGCCCCACCCTACCCCACGAGAGGCGCTCCCGAGCGCCTCGCTTACGAGCGTCGACGTGCGTGGCGGTCGTCGTCGCGCGGCTACGCGCTGCGCTTCGCTGCTCCCGCTCTCTCGGCGCTCGGGCGTTAACCACTCGCGCTGCGCCGTCTCGCCGGCTCCGCGCTTCCTCTGGGTCGTCGGGCGCTACTCGCTCTTTGGAAAAATGCGGTCTTGGCTTCGCGCTCGACTACCCCCCTGCGCGCTTCGCTCCCCCCTACGTTCTCCAGCCTCGCTCCCTCTCTGCCTCGTCCGCCCCTCGCTCGCTCTCCTCTTCGTGCGGTTCGCGCGCGCGCGCCGCCCTTTTCCTTTCGTGGGGCCCTCCGCTGCTCTGCGGCCCCCCCTCCCTGTCCGCCGAGGACTTCTCCGTTAGCATCATGAATGCATCTTTGGCTTTTTCTTTATTTTTTTTATTGCATTATGTGTTTCGAATTAATATTTTATTGGATATATATCACTTCTAGCTTTCTGCAAGATAATCATTTCACATATAAGTGTGTGTGTATGTGTGTGTGTGTGCGCACACACACACACACACACATATGTATATGTATATGTATATATACATATATAATGTATATATGTATATATAGTATGCATATACACACACACACACACACACAACCCACACTACACACACACCACATATATATATATATATATATATATTATATTATTTATATATATAATATATATATGTATATGTTATAATATTTTTATGTATATATTATATATTATATAATATATATATTAATAATATATCATAATCACAACATACACATATGTGTATATAAATATGCATTATATTAGAGAGAGAGAGAGAAAGAGAAAATGCGAACCAAGAAAAAAGCAGGAAGAGAGAGATAATAGAATAGATAGATCGCATAGGATTTAATGATCGGATGATAGATTAGATAGATCTAGATCATCCATCTATCTCACTGGACCATCATGTTTCATGTATAGGTATATAGCTGTTATCTCTTGTCTCTATATCTTCTTCTCTCTATATTTCTATATATATATATCATCATAATCTTATAATATATATATCTATATATCTATTATTACTATATATACCGAGGAGAAGAGGAGGCGAGTGACGGAAGGAGAAGAATAGGGGAGGAGAGAGAGAGAGAGGAGGGGAGAGGGTAGAGCGCGCTACAATATATCATATCCCATATAAGCCCACACAGGCATTATAGTGGTGCGTGCGTGTGCGTGTGCCCGGCCATTTTCAAGCATTTACCAACAGCACCATGCGTTTGAGTACGCCATGATGCTTACAGTGCCAAGCGTTTTGCCACACGGATACGCAGTTTTGACCCCAAACGCGATTACGGCGTTTCCATTCGCGCCCCGCCATTAGTGTCGTCCTGACAAGGGAGTCTCCTGCGCCTTACCCAATGTTCGTGACCTCCATGGTGGACACGTGGAAGCGGCAGGAGGTGCGGTCCAGGGCGGCGGCGAAGAAGATGCTGGCACCGTTGATATCCATGACCACATCCGCCACAGGGCCAAGGTCCATGAATTTGGCCAGAAGCTTGTAGTGGCCCTATAGTTGGATGGTGTGGTGAGATTTGAATCAATTCGAGAGAGAGAGAGAGAAGAAATTAGAATTTCAAGCAGGGTTAAATGTGTACCAACGAGAAGCATATGCATATGTGACTCATCCAGGGTCCTCCTGCCCAACACGCGAATGTGAAGAGCAGGACTAAGGCGTCCTACCTGCATGGTGGAGAGGCCCATGCCGGTGGAGAGTCCGATGACGACGCCGTTGTCGTCGCGGACGAACTCGGCGTTCTCGGAGCGGTAGACGCTGGCGAGGCCGCGCAGCCAGCCGTCGTAGGCGGTGGCCTCGCCGTGCCAGGTGACGCCCAGGACCTGCGAGCGGACGTAACGGCTCGTGAGACTCAGGACCCTAACAAAGACAGGGAAATGGCTCTTATCTAACTTCCAGGTGCGTAAATGCATTTGCATATATAGTCATATGTGTGTGTGTGTGTGTGTGTGTGTGTGTGTGTGTGTGTGTGTGTGTGTGTGTGTGTGTGTGTGTGTGTGTGTGTGTGTGTGTGTGTGTGTGTGTGTGTTTATATATATATATATGTGTAGACATATATCTATCTATCTATCTATCTATCTATCTATCTATATCTATCTATCTATCTATCTATCTATATATGTGTGTGTGTGTGTGTGTGTGTGTGTGTGTGTGTGTGTGTGTGTGTGTGTGTGTGTGTGTGTGTGTTGTGTGTGTGTGTGTGTTTATCTATATGTGTAGACATATATACATATACATATATATATATATATATATATATATATATATATATATATATTATATTATATATATAGTATGTATGTGTGTGTTTATATATAAGTATATATATATATTCTATATCTATATTTTATATAAAATTATTATATATATATTTATATGTGTGTGTGTGTGTGTGTGTGTGTGTGTGTGTGTGTGGGGTGTGATGTGTGTGTGTGTGTGTGTGTGTGTGGTGTTGTGTGTGTTGTGTGTATGTGTTTTGTGTTTTGTGTGTGTGTGTGTGTGTGTGTGTGTGTGTGTGTGTGTGTGTGTGTGTGGTGTGTGTGTGTGTGTGTGTGTGTGTGTGTGTGTGTGTGTACAAAATTATATGTATATATATATTATATATATATATATATATATATATATTTTATATATATGTGGTGGTGTGTGTGTGTGTGTGTTGTGTGTGTGTGTGTGTGTGTGTGTGTGTGTGTGTTATATATACATGTGTAGACATATATACTATATATATATATATATATATATTATATATATATATACTATATATACCTATATATCTGTTATATATATGTGTAGGCATACACACACACACACACACACACCACACACACACACACACACACACACACACACACAATATACATAATATATATTAATATATTATATATATATATATATATATAATAGCAAAATATATATGTGTGTGTGTGTGTTTTCGTGTGTGTGTGTGTTGTGTGTGTGTGTGTGTGTG
Source organism: Penaeus monodon (assembly GCF_015228065.2). Lineage (NCBI taxonomy): Eukaryota > Metazoa > Arthropoda > Malacostraca > Decapoda > Penaeidae > Penaeus > Penaeus monodon. The sequence continues at coordinate 21,523,815 of NC_051397.1, forward strand.
TGTTGTGTGTGTGTGTGTGTGTGTGTGTGTGTGTGTGTGTGTGTGTGTGTGTGGTGTTTGTGTGTGTGTGTGTGTGTGTGTACATGTGTATGTGTGTGTTTGTGTGTGGTGTGTGTTTAAGACAACTAACCATTCAACAATTGAAATATAGACGATACTTCCCGGTTTTCAGTGACACCTCTCAATATCAATCTCAGTATCCAAAGTCGCAACACCCCATCATTAAATCTATTTATGATACAAAACAATAAACTACCATTCTTAAACACTACCGTTACCTTTCATAATGACTGTTTATCTGTCAACGGGAAACCAGCATTCGCTGGCCTGCCGACTTCAGTTTCTGAGCTACATGCCTCCACATTTGACAATTTTTACACAGAAACCATGTGTTTAGAGGATCATTTTACTTCGAATAGGTACCCATCCCACGTATTTCATAAAGCTCACTATAATTTTCTCTCTGAGAAGCTTTCACATAAATCAGTAGTTACCACAGTTAATAAAGACATCTAATAAATAAATCTTCCCTACATGGGCAGTCTTAGTTTTGAAATCAGGAAATCGCTAATCCAAATCTTCAAATAATAGTTCCCTCAAGTCAGTTCCCGATTTGATTTTCATAATAGCAATTCGGTTGGTAATTTTCTAAAACGAAAGAAAGTGCAACTCTGAATTCTCTTCAGATGTGGTCTACATTTTTCCCTGTCCTACCTGCCAGGCTAGGCACGTGGGTTCAACCCTCATGCTGCTACACACCGCATCCTTGAGCATAAGGGCAAATCTACCAGGACTGGCCTACCACTGAGTAAACCATAGATCACAGCACTCTAGACTTCACAACCCCCCGTCTAACACTACTGATTTCAAAATCTTGACCTCCCATCCCAACAGACTTGACCGATCAAAAAATTAA